>NC_057795.1:600826215-600992242 GCF_018294505.1 Triticum aestivum | reverse complement strand
AGGGAAGCCTCCCTTAGGGTGGCGTGGGGCCCAGCTCTGATATCACTTGTTAGCAGCCTAGGCCCAGCTCTCAGTCCATTGGCATATGTTCGGGCGCGTTTTCAGTGCACATCGGACACTTCACTACAAGCAGAGAGCCCACTACATCCCAAAAGACCGGCCTGAAGGAAGTGTGGCACTCTCCCTTAGAAGGAGCTCCTAGCCTCCTTCCATATTCGAGGTGGGACTAAAGTCACTAGCACTGCCCAAGGTCAGGTTCCTGACACCATGTGGGCTAGGCCGAGTTGGACGCTAACATCTGGAATCAGAGCCAGCATCGCCATGCCTTCCTGAGGGGCTTCTCAGGGGGATGGGATGTTAGGGCTGCTGTCCACCGGTGGAGGCTGGCTCGGTTTAGTCCCACCTTGCTTGCAGGAGGAGGCCATGACCAGCTTATAAGGGAGAGATTTCTTCCTCATTTTAGTCCGGGCTTTTGGGATGGAGTGGACTCTCCGCTGAATGCTGACCCATGTGCGCATAAACGTCCAGAACGCGAGTGAATGTAGGCTAGACCGAGTTGGACGCTAACATAGGAGTAACTGATTACTGGTAGTTTCGATCGAGAGACTACATTTGGCAGCATAAAGCGTCTCCTCTGCTTAACTAACACAAACCGCACGAATCATATCGGTTTAAGTATATGTGCTACACCCGAGTCATAGGCTTTATTAGTAGCACTGATTAAGTATATCAACTCCCTGGTAGAGGATCCTCTTGACCTAGCTATTGCAAATTAATAGAAGCCAAGCTATTTCGCATCGGAATGTGGGCATGTCAGCCAATGGTTAGCGAGCAAAAACCCAAGGAACCGACCGAGATGTAGACACCTTTCTGGACGGACGGCGAAGAGCGAAAGCGACGCCAAAATCTGACTGGAGGAGGCCAAGGCTCTGCGTCCAGGAGGAGGAGGCCGAGCGGCTGTGCCATGAGCTCACCGCGAGGGCGATCAGGCCTGCCGTGACACCTGAGTCCTGACTGGCCTTTTCGCCGGTGGAGGTGCCAGCGGCTACAAAGGCCATGCTTACTAGGTCACCGGTCGTTAACTTGTGTAGGTTAGACTACTTTTTTAAAAAAAAAGTAGTTTGGTTTAAGTGAAACTTTGTGGAATTTCGTACTTTTGGTTGTAAAATATACCAAAATTAATAAATATCGCCCCGTTTGCAAGGATTCCGTCCATTTTATTTTAAGGGAGTACCTAGAACTCATCTAGATGAGATATAATTTGGTCTCATTCACATCGAAAACAGGAACAAATACAACCCACGTCAGCACACACGCATCTTATAGCATCACATCCAATGGCTATAAAAGGTGAATGAGACCAAACTATATCTCATCTAGATGAGTTCTAGCAAAAATGTTATTTTAAATATTCGTTTAAGTTTGACCAGACATTTGGTGACTTCAATTGGATGAAGGCCACCCCTATTTCCGTTCATGTAAATTTTTTGGTGCCCGTTTTGGTGAACCGACGGAGTTGGCCTAGCACATTATTTATCATGTGATAATACGTACATTCCTTTTGGTTGCACACATGTCCTTTTCAAAATGTCCTGCCAAACGTAAGCAAAGTGGAAGTGGGCACTCCTCTTGTGTCCAGGCAACGACGAAAGTGCAAACGGTCCATGCGTGTGGGTACTCCTCGGGTACAAGACATCTCTTCTCTTTCATTTTTTCCTTAATTAATATAGGAATACAAGTTATCTTGCAAAGATTACGGCAAGGTTGGACACATGTGCCGTAGACATCATTGAGAGGACGACAAAGCAGTGGAGTATGCAACGGAATGCCACGGAACACTTGGCTCATGCAGCTGACACATGAGTGACGTTGACACTGAGATTTCCTTGAATCAGTCGACCTCGTTAAAATTCAGGGCGCATCACGCAGCTGCTTACAATACATGCACAAACACACGCGAGACCCTTCCCCATTGGAAAAAGGACCATTCATTCATAATTCATTTAAGCTCTATACTAGGACAGTATCTCAAAGCCAAAAAAAGTTCAAGCCGAGGAACAAACAAAGCGACGACGACGATGACGGCGACCCAGAAGCAGAGCTCCGGTCCCTGTAAACAGGGCCAAACTTCTCTTCTCCGGAAGGAGACGGGGGAAGAAAGAACCGAGCCTGGCTAATGCCCGACGCCGGGGCTGGGCACGGACCGCATCGACCGCGCGGCCCTCGAGAACCCTCTCGGCGCCGATGCCACCTTGCCGCCATCGTTGTCGCCGCCATGGGGGCTCGGCGACACTATGAGCACCAGGCCGCCTTCGAAGTGCATCACCTTGCCGCCCTGCTCCTCCGCCACCAGCAGCTTGCGGCCCTGGCACGGCGGGCAGCGGAGCAGGACCAGCAGCAGCAGCAGCACGGCGATGAACGCCCACGCGCCCCTCTTGCTACTGCTGGTACGAGCAGGGGAACCCATGCCGAAACCGTAATACGACGCTGCCCTGCTTCTGTACGTGCTCGGGGCCGGGGCAGAGGTGCGGGAAGAAACGGAGCTCTTGTTGCAGAAATGGTGCTTGGCTGGCTAGTAGCTACGCTGCCTGCCTTGGCAGAAGATGACTTTGCTCTGGAGCTGATCTGATGGGGCAGAGAGGCGCGCTGTCGCTCGATATATATAGTGAAGGGCACCCGCGAATGATTCCAGTCGGAGTAAGCTCCCCGTGTGGAGAATTCTTCGTGACCAACTGCCGGCGGCCGGCCGGAGAAAACACCTTTGTTTTCTCTGGAACGGCGCAAGTAGCAGCCTAGTTTTATCCCATGTATTGCTAAAGCGATAGTCAATGAGTGCCTTGCAAATATAGTACGGCTTTGCTCCATCTCATGTGGAGAAATCGTAGAGATTAACGAGAATTGAAATGTGTTATATGCCGGCGACGACTTCTGACCTTGTGATCAAGAATCTGTCAGCTAGCTGACTAACGCATTTTCCATGTCCAAACTAACCCGGGGATTAGCATGCAGGGCTAACTGATTACTGTGTTTTTTTTATACACCGAGAGTTTTGATCGAGAGACTACATTTGGCAGCAAAAAGCGTCTTCTCTGCTTAACCAACCAACCGCACGAATCATCGATTTAATTACATGCTACACCTGAGTTATAGGCTTTAGTAGCAAGTAGCGTTCTTGACCTAGCTGGCTATGAAAGTCAAATAGAAATACCTAGGCTATTTGGCATCGGAATGTGGGCATGTTAACCAATGGTTAGCAAACAAAAACCCCAAGGAATCGACGGGGACGCAGACACCCTTTCTGGACGGACGGCCAAGAGCGAAAGGGAAGCCAAAATCTGACTCGAGAACGCATTGCAGTTGCAGGACATCTGTGCCTTTTTCGTTCCCATGTGCTCGCTCGCTCGTGTCTTCGTCATGCAGCCGATCGATCGATCGATCGATCGATAGACCGAGGTCGGCTACGCTAGGCTAGGCTAGCTTGCTAGTTTCGTCGTGGAGAAGGGATTACGGCATATTCGAGGCTTCTGAATAGTGTTGTTAAACTACCTGAAGCCTAGATTTCCCCCGACGAACATTTCTAGGTTATCATCTATCCCCCGACGAATATTTCTAGGTTATCATCGCGGCCGGCCATGATGGATTTGCGAAAAGGGGGAGAACTATCCTAGCCAAAGTTCGTAGATATGCGTTTTTAAACTTGTCGATTGGGTCCAAAGTTTTACTTACTAGGACGACCCAATCAGCCTCGCGCAGAATATGCCAAAGCAGAGGACATGGCTGGTGTGTCTCTGTTGAGTGGGCCCATAGAGATCGAATGACAAAGTGCACCTCAGGGTTCAAATCAACAAATGTGTAAAACATTGGACGGCTAGGTAGGTTCCACATGAAAGCATCTTTTGTCTTGTTATAGGGCATCTCCGACACATACCCCGCAAACGCCCGCTACCAACCGCCTGACCCAACCAAAACCCCTCTTTCGTTCCGCGTGCTTTCGGTCAGTGCCGCCACAGAGCGGCAGCGCTCGCATTCCGGTCAGAGCGAGCGCGACCGCTCACTAGCGCCGACATTTAAGCGACGTGCGGGCTGAGAGAGAGCGCCGCTCGCGCCACTTCCCATTGAAGGCGACTGCTGCGCGTTCAAACGACACGACGGCCACGCGCCCGTCTGTCTACTGCCCACAATGATGGCGTGCGGTTGCCGGGGCGTCTTCTTTTGTGCCACCCGTCCGTCCCTCTGTCGCCCACCATTACTATATAAACTGTTGCCCCGACATAGCCGCTGCCATTCGCCTCCGATCCCTCTCCGCACCAATCCCACCATGGATTCCTCCCTCGCCAAAGCTCTGTTGGACGAGCTGATGTCGGCTGTCTTGTCATTGGTGCCGGCTGGCAGCTGGAGGACGACGACATCCCAATGAAGGACGCTGCCAACGACAAACCGACGCCACCCTACTCCTCCGCGCCACCCTTGCTGGTGCATTGCACCTTGAACATCGGCAAGGCCCGTGCCCATTACATGGACATGGTGCGGGAGGAGTACTTCCGGGAGGCGTAGGTCGACGCCGTCTACAACTACCACCTCCTCGAGGAGCACGTGCAAGTGGAGGAGCAGCTCGCCGCCGGCAGGGTGGTCGCGCCGGTCTCGGACCTAGCGGGGCAGGAGAAGTTGCTCGAGTCCTACCGCTCCGCCCGCGAGATCTGCCTCGCCCGCTGGCTGTACTGCCAACGGGTGGCGGTCGCCTACAAGGAGTGCGACGACGTGGATGAGGCGGTGTTCGGCGAGACCAACGAGGAGGAGGAGGAGAACATCGCCGAGGCCGCGCCCCGCTGCGACGACCATGAAGTTGACACGTCCGCAGATGTCGTCGACAGCGAGGAAGAGTACGTAGTGCACGGTAGGTCGCCGTCGCTCGTGTCCTTGAAAGGCCACTGCCCCTTCCCTCCTGTCGATGCCAAGCCTGGTGGGCTCTGCATCGGCGGCCAATTAATCGCTCTGCGACTTCGTGGAGGCGGACAACTTCACTTTCCGGGTCTTCGAAGGCAGAGCTGAAGAGCGCCGAGGCGGAACGGATGTTGCCGCGCCGGCGGCTGATGGGGTTATGTACCTAGGGTAGGGTCATGGACCTGATCCAGGTGACTTACCCCAGGACATCCTTAGAAGAGGTCGCCTTCCAGTCGACCAACGAGGACTCACTCGACTAGCCTGAAGGACTCGACCACGAAGACTCACTCGACCACCAGGAGGTCAAGAGGCACTCTGCACTGCAACGGCCTGTAATCAAGTAGACTTTATGATAGTAAATGCACTTTATGTGGGGCGTTACCAGTAACGCCCCAGACTTAACTCACCTTAAACCCTCTCCTCCGTGGGCTGGCTGGGGTCCTGGCGCACTCTATATAAGCCACCCCCCTCCACAGGCAGAAGGGTTCGGCACCTTGTAGCTCATATACTGATAATCCACTCGACCGCCTCCGGGCTCCGAGACGTAGGGCTTTTACTTCCTCCGAGAAGGGCCTGAACTCGTACATCCCTTGTGTTTACAACCTCTCCATAGCTAGGACCTTGCCTCTCCATACCTACCCCCACTCTACTGTCAGGCTTAGAACCACGACAGTTGGCGCCCACCTTGGGGCAGGTGTTTTAGCAATTTTGTGGAGAAGTTGCGATTCTTCCGAGTACTTTCATCATGGTGTCTGCTGGAGTTTTGGTCGAGGGTCAAGAGATCCGTCTCGGCACTCTCACCTTCATCGCCGACGACTCCGCATGGCTCCAGGAGGCTCCACTCGACGTAGATGCGCTCCCCGTCCGCGGTGCGACGCATTTTCGCGCATGTGTCCGCGGCGTTCTGCTGCGGCAACCGTCGACCCAGTATCGGTCGGCCCCTCCATCGTCCACCCTCCCGGTCTCCCGCCAGCGCAAGCGCTCGGGCCGGTCGAGGCTTCAGCGATGGGTGAGGCACGCGGTGGCTCGCCAATCAGCCACCACCCAAGTCGCGGCAATCGAGCCCGACGAATATCTCTACGGCTTGTTCGACCTGTCGACTGGCTCCGTAGAGACTGCATCCGAGTGCGGTAGCAATGATCCAGTGGCAGAAATCTTGATGGTCGACGGGCCCCGCGGTCCCCCTGGCTTCGCCCATGACGGTGGAGCAGGTGATGGAGACGACCCCGCACGAGGCTACGAAGAGTACCAGCCCGAGCCACTCGACTCTCTGCAAAGATAGGAACTTCGCCGCAGGAACGTGGATGCCCTGCATACTCCCATCGCAGGAGAAACCCCCGAGGCTCGTGCCTTGGAGGAGGCGCGTCTGGCCAATTTGGCCGAGCGCACTCGACTGGAGAATCTTCAGCGAGCACTCGACGAGCGCGCGCGGCAACGAGTTCCCGACACCAGTCGACGTCAACTCTTCCCGCCGACTCAGGTATATCGAACCCCAATTCAGAATTTAGCAGCTGCGACCCGTATAGCAGAGTCCATCCAGCCTTCGCAGTCGGAAGCTGGCAGAGGTTTGCTGTAGATCAGGGATTTGCTCCGGGCGACAGGAGATCAGAATTCAGCCGTGTCTCAGTCGCGCAACAGAATTCACAGTCGATCCGTCACTGTGAATACGGTTCAGTCGGCGCACAGCCCCAGATCGCCTCCGCGGCGTGAAGGGCGCGAGAATCGGCAAGATCAATATGGCGACAGACTCGACCGAGATGATAGGCGTCGAGTGCCCAATTCCCCTCCGAGGGGTGGGTCTTACGCTCCTCGGCAGCCAGATGACAGGCGTCAGTACAGTACAGGGCGTAGGGCTCCAGTCGACCCCAGAGAACCAGGCTTCGACGCGCGATCCATTATAGTGCAAGG
This sequence comes from Triticum aestivum, assembly GCF_018294505.1. Lineage (NCBI taxonomy): Eukaryota > Viridiplantae > Streptophyta > Magnoliopsida > Poales > Poaceae > Triticum > Triticum aestivum. Next base: position 600,985,393 of record NC_057795.1, on the reverse strand, counting down.
GTTGGTCGACCGGAACAGAGCCCATCGAGGTGCACTCGACAGAGATGTACCCACAAGCAGTCGAGTGCATGTTTCTGGTCCTGAATGTTTCAGCAGAGCTATCAGAGCCGCAGTTATCCCTCCCAATTTCAGGTTGGCAACAGGAGTCAGCAAGTTCACTGGTGAGTCTAAGCCTGAAACTTGGCTTGAAGACTACCGAGTGGCAGTTCAGATTGGTGGTGGGAACGACGAGGTGGCCATGAAGCATTTACCCCTCATGTTGGAAGGTTCTGCCAGGGCATGGTTGACTCAGTTACCTCCTAGCAGCATTTACACTTGGGAAGATCTGTCCCGAGTGTTCGTCAGAACGTTTGAAGGGACTTGCAAGCGACCAGCTGGATTGACAGAGTTGCAAGTCTGCGTGCAGAAAACTAATGAGACTCTCAGAGAGTATATTCAGAGGTGGATCACTTTGCACCACACTGTGGAAAATGTGTCTGATCATCAGGCAGTCTGCGCTTTCAAAGACGACGTCAAGAACAGAGAACTGAGTTTGAAGTTTGGTCGAACTGGTGACATGACCTTGAGTCGGATGATGGAGATTGCTACTAAATACGCCAACGGTGAAGAAGAAGACCGACTCCGAAGCGGCAAGCACAAGCCGAGTCAGTCGGAAAAAGGAAACACCAGTCGGAAACAGAAGCGGAAAGCTGAACCGGCAGCTCCTGGAGAGGCTCTGGCCGTGACTCAGGGAAAGTTTAAGGGGAAACCAAAAGGATCCTGGAACCCCAAGAAGGTAAAGGATAAAGAAGGGAACGACGTAATGGATATGCCATGTCACATCCATACGAAGAAAGACGAAGAGGGGAATATCATCTACCCGAAGCACACCACTCGCCAATGTCGACTCCTGATCCAGCAATTTCAGGGAAAACAGTCTAAGGACAAGGAGAAGGAGTCGGACAAGGCCGAAGACAAGGAGGACAGTGAGGGAGGATATCCGCATATCAACTCCACTCTGATGATCTTTGCAGATGTGGAAAGCAGAAGTCGACTGAAAGTGATTAACCGAGAGGTGAACATGGTTGCCCCCGCAAAAGCAAATTATCTGAAGTGGTCTCAAACACCCATCACATTCGACCAATCTGATCACCCGACTCATATTGCCACCCCTGGGAGGCAAGCTTTGGTGGTCGATCCAGTTGTCGAAGGCACTCGACTGACAAAAGTGCTAATGGATGGTGGAAGTGGGCTGAATCTGTTATATGCAGACACATTGAAAGGTATGGGCATTCCGATGTCCCGACTGAGCACTAGTAACATGAGCTTTCATGGAGTTATACCAGGGAAGAAGGCCGAGTCACTCGGCCAGATAGCTTTGGACGTAGTGTTTGGTGATTCGAAGCATTTTCGCAAAGAAAAGTTGACGTTTGAGGTCGTGGATTTTTAGAGTGCATATCATGCCATTTTGGGGAGACCAGCTTACGCGCGGTTCATGGCTCGACCATGCTACGTATACCTCAAATTGAAGATGCCCGGCCCCAAAGGAGTGATCATTGTCACCGGTGATAGGAAAAAGGCAGAAGAGTGCTTTCAGAAGGGCTCCAAGATTGCCGATTCCCAAGTGACAGCGGTCGAGTTCGAGGAATACAAGCAAAACGCAGATCCGAGTGACTTGCTGCGATCCATGAAGCCCGCCACAGAGTCTGCTTTCCAGTCGTTCGGTGAGACGAAGCCTGTTCACATTCATCCGACCGACCCCGAAGCCGCTCCGACCCGCATCTCCACAACACTCGACCCAAAATAGGAAGAAGCGCTCATCCAGTTCCTCCGTGAGAACTGGGACATTTTTGCATGGAAGCCCGCTGACATGCCAGGTGTTCCCAGGTGACTGGCTGAGCATCTCCTAAGAGTCGACGCATCCGCCAAACCAGTCAAAGAGCATCTTCGGCGGTCCGCCGTCCAGAAGAGAAAAGCCATTGGTGAAGAAGTGGCTCGACTGTTGGCGGCAGGATTTATCCGAGAGATATACCACTCCGAGTGGCTCGCTAATGTCGTCATGGTTCCTAAGAAGGACAAGTCGCTCCGAATGTGCATTGATTTCAAGCACATCAACCGGGCCTGCCCGAAAGATCACTTTCCTCTCCCTCGCATAGATCAAATTGTTGACTCGACTGCGGGATGTGAGAGGCTATCTTTTTTAGATGCCTACTCCGGGTACCACCAGATCCGTCTGTACGGACCCGACGAGGTAAAAACAGCTTTTATCACTCCATTCGGGTGCTTCTGCTATATCACCATACCATTCGGCCTCAAGAATGCCGGCGCCACATTCATGCGAATGATTCAGAAGTGTCTACTCACTCAAATCAGTCGGAATGTGGAAGCTTATATGGATGATATTGTTGTCAAGTCACGAAAAGGTTCCGACCTGCTCGCTGACCTCGCCGAAACATTTGCCAACCTCAGAAGGTATGATATCAAGCTCAATCCATCAAAGTGCACATTTGGAGTTCCTGGTGGCAAGTTACTTGGTTTTCTCGTTTCCGAACGGGGAATCGACGCTAACCCAGAGAAGATTGGCACTATTCTCCGAATGAAACGCCCTGTGCGAGTGCACGATGTCCAGAAGCTTACTGGATGCTTGGCCGCATTAAGTCGATTCATCTCACGACTCGGTGAAAAGGCATTGCCTCTTTACCGACTGATGAAGAAGGCAGACAAGTTCGAGTGGACTCCAGAAGCTGATGCAGCGTTTGCCGAGCTAAAAGCTCTGCTCTCCACCCAGCCGGTGCTTGCTGCTCCAATCAGCAAAGAGCCTCTGTTGCTCTACATCGCAGCCACAGGACAAGTCGTCAGTACTGTGCTAACGGTCGAGCGGGAAGAAGAAGGAAAAGCTCTCAAAGTTCAGCGCCCAGTGTATTATTTGTCTGAAGTCTTGACTCCATCCAAGCAGAGATATCCTCATTATCAAAAGCTTGTGTATGGAATATACATGACCACAAAGAAAGTTGCTCATTATTTCTCTGATCATTCCATCACAGTCGTCAGCGACGCTCCACTATCAGAGATTTTGCACAACAGAGATGCAACTGGTCGAGTGGCCAAATGGGCGATTGAACTTCTTCCCCTTGATATCAAGTTTGAGGCAAAAAAAGCCATTAAGTCCCAAGCAATAGCAGATTTCCTCGCCGAGTGGATTGAACAGCAGCAGCCGACTGAAGTTCACTCGGAGCATTGGACCATGTTCTTTGATGGCTCTAAGATGTTGAATGGTTCCGGTGCTGGGGTTGTCCTGGTTTCCCCCAGAGGAGATAAGCTCAGATATGTGCTCCAGATTCACTTTGATTCCTCCAACAATGAGACAGAATATGAGGCCCTCTTATATGGGTTGCGCATGGCCATTTCACTCGGCGTCTGTCGCCTAATGGTCTATGGCGACTCGGATTTAGTGGTCAATCAGGTGATGAAGGAGTGGGACGTGAGAAGCCCAGCCATGACTGGATACTGCAGTGCAGTGAGGAAGCTGGAAAAGAAGTTCGAGGGGTTGGAGCTCCATCATATACCCCGACTGAAAAATCAAGCAGCTGATGATCTAGCAAAGATAGGTTCCAAGAGGGAAGCCATTCCGAGTGGTGTGTTCTTGGAGCATATACACACTCCGTCAGTCAAAGAAGATCCTTTCACCGAAGAAACTACGCAGCCCAAGAGTGCCACAGATCCGACTGAAGTTGAAATCCCAGCGGTGGTCGACTTGATCATGGAGGTTTTGGTGGTCATTCCCGACTGGACGATTCCATATGTCGCATATATCTTGAGGAAAGAGCTTCCGGAGGATGAGGAAGAGGCTCGACAGATCGTCCGTCGATCTAAGGCCTTTACCGTAATCAAAGGACAATTATACAGAGAAAGCGCGACTAGAGTTGGTCAGAAGTGCATAACACCAGAAGAAGGTCGACTCATCCTCAATGATATTCACTCGGGGACCTGTGGTCATCATGCGTCCTCTCGGACCATCGTGGCCAAAGCATACCGAGCCGGATTTTACTGGCCAAAGGCGAATGAGATGGCAAAGGAGATAGTGAATAAGTGCGAGGGATGTCAATTCTACTCGAATATGTCACACAAGCCTGCGTCGGCTCTGAAGACCATCCCACTCGTCTGGCCTTTCGCAGTATGGGGATTGGACATGGTCGGCCCTTTGAGAACAGGACGAAGTGGCTTCACGCATGTACTGGTGGCAGTCGACAAGTTCACCAAGTGGATCGAGGCTAAACCAATCAAGAGCCTTGACACCGGTACTGCTGTTAGCTTCATCAGGGAACTAATATTCAGATATGGAGTCCCGCACAGCATCATTACGGATAATGGGTCGAACTTTGACTCAGAGGAATTCAGAGCTTTCTGCGACTCCCAGGGCACACGGGTCGACTACGCTTCAGTCGCCCATCCACAGTCGAATGGACAAGCAGAGCGAGCTAATGGACTGATTCTTAAAGGATTGAAGCCTCGACTGATGCGTGATCTCAAACACGCGGCTGGAGCTTGGGTCGACGAACTTCCCTCTGTGCTCTGGGGACTGCGGACCACACCTAACCGGTCGACCGGAAGAACTCCATTCTTCTTGGTCTACGGAGCTGAAGCAGTCTTGCCGAGTGATCTTCTCCATAATGCTCCCCGAGTTGAAATCTACAACGAAGCAGAAGCTGAACAAGCGCGGCAGGACGCAGTCGACCTTTTAGAGGAAGAAAGGGAGATGGCTCTGATCCGGTCGACCATCTACCAACAAGATTTGCGCCGTTTCCATGCCAGAAATGTGAGAGGTCGAGCCTTCCAGGAAGGGGATTTGGTTCTCCGAGTGGATCAGCACAAACCACACAAGCTTGCTCCTTCTTGGGAAGGCCCCTTCATCGTCACCAAGGTCCTCCACAACGGGGCGTACCGTCTTTACAACGTCGAGCATAATATCGACGAGCCCCGAGCTTGGAACGCGGAGCTACTCCGCCCATTCTACACTTAAGTTTTATCACTCGGATAAGTTGCAATAAAATACTTTTGTAGTTCATGGACCTCAAAATAATAGTGTCATAGTCCCTCCATAATTTCTGTCACTTTTTATTTTTGTCCACATAAAATTCCCCCTCAGTGGGTGACTTAGCTGCGAATCCGTTTCGCCTAAGTTTGTAAAAATCCTACCGAGTGGTGAGCCAGACTCCCACTCGGAGGCTTAGCCGCGAATCCGTTTCGCCTAAGTTTATCAAAATCCTACCGAGTGGTAAGCCAGCCTTCCACTCGGAGGCTTAGCTGCAGTCCAAGGACTCGCCTAAGTTTATCAAAATCCTACCGAGTGGTAAGCCAGCCTTCCACTCGGAGGCTTAGCTGCAGTCCAAGGACTCGCCTAAGTTTATCAAAATCCTACCGAGTGGTGAGCCAGCCTTCCACTCGGGGGCTTAGCTGCAGTCCAAGGACTCGCCTAAGTTTATCAAAATCCTACCGAGTGAAGAGCAACCCTCTCACTCGGGGGCTTAGCTGCAGTCCAAGCACTCGCCTAAGTTATAAAAATCCTGCCGAGTGGAGAGCCAGCCTTCCACTCGGAGGCTTAGCTGTAGTCCAAGGACTCGCCTAAGTTTATCAAAATCCTACCGAGTGGTGAGCCAGCCTTCCACTCGGGGGCTTAGCTGCAGTCCAAGCACTCGCCTAAGTTATCGAAATCCTACCGAGTGAAGAGTAAAACCTCTCACTCGGGGGGCTTAGCTGCAGTCCAAGCACTCGCCTAAGTTATAAAAATCCTACCGAGTGAAGAGCGACCCTCTCACTCAGGGGCTTAGCTGCAGTCCAAGCACTCGCCTAAGTTATCGAAATCCTACCGAGTGAGGAGCAACCCTCTCACTCGGAGGCTTAGCTGCAGCCCTGTGCTCGCCTAAGTTATAAAAATCCTGCCGAGTGGAGAGCAACCCTCTCACTCGGAGGCTTAGCTGCAGTCCAAGCACTCGCCTAAGTTATCGAAATCCTACCGAGTGAAGAGTAAAACCTCTCACTCGGGGGCTTAGCCGCAGCCCAGTGCTCGCCTAAGTGGACTAAAGAATAAGTCGATTGCAGTAAAGGCGCCTTGCTTTGAACCTGCAAAAGACATTTCGAGCCGAAGGCAATCGTATTCAAGCACCAAATTCAAGTTTGAATCGACATCTAAAGGAACCGAAAGTGCTCAGGCGTCAAGCCCGTTAAGGTTTGTCCGTTACAATTCCACTCGGCATACCGAGGCAAATTTAAAGCGTCGAGCCAGAAGAAGTTTTTTACCCCTCCTGTGGAGGGCTGGAAGGTGCAACAAATTCATCAAGGTCAATCCCGTCGGCGATCCGAGTGGCAGCTGCAAGGAAAGTTTCCATAAAGGACCTGAAGTCGTGTTTCTTGGTGTTGGCCACCCGAAGGGCCGCCAGCTTCTCCTCTCGCGCATCTTTGCAGTGGACTCGGGCCAGACACAGAGCGACATCTGCACCACACCGAGCCGAGGACTTCTTCCACTCCTGCACTCGACCAGGGATCGTGTTCAAGCGGGCCATCAGCGACTCAAGGTCATTCTGAAGTGTCTCCTCAGGCCAGAGCGTCAAGTCGATGCCCGATGTGGCGGCCTTCAGCTTTGCGAGATAGTCCACGACAGCTGCAACACGGGACTCCAGTCGGAAAACTTCCATGGCAACTTCGTCGTTCACCAGAGAATTGACGGGGTCGAGGTTTGGCTCCAGCCGGCTAGTTTCTTCTTCAAAGTTTTGACAAAATTCTGCAAGGGTGATCACTAAGTCAAGGGGATGGTCGAATGGAAAAATCACGATTGGAAACGTCTGCCAAGCATAGAGGTTTACCTTCAAGCATAAGAAACAGCTTCTTGGCAAGTCCACTCAGGAAAGCCTCCAGATCAGTTTTCTTCCCAGTCAATTTGCTGACTTGGTCGGTCAGGGCAGCTTTATCAGTTTTCAGTCGACTGATCTCCTTGTTGGCAATCCCAAGAGCAGCTTTCAGATTGGTATTGTCTTGTTCAAGCTTGGTGACTGAAGCTAACTTCTCGTCAGCAAGCTTGATCTTCTCAGCTAGCTCAAGGTCTTTCTTCTGCTGGGCCTCCCTTACCTTACCTGCAAGTTACAACAAGATCAGATTTTGAAACAAGCAAGGGGAAAAGCAGTCGTCAGGGTCTCACCAAACATACCTTCGGTCTCCTCCCTTGCCTTTGTCAGCTTCTCTTGAACCAGCTTCAAGCTCAGCTCGACTTGAGTATGCTTGTGTTCCAGCTCTGAGTAGCGAGCCACAAGATCACAAGAGTTCTGCGAAGAACCAATCGACTAAATGTCAAATATAATTCACTTCCGAGTGAAAAAGGGAAAAACACACGTTTCTAAGACTACAGCCGAATACAAGCATTCGACCGTAGTCTCGGGGACTACACCCAGTGGGTGCACTCAGCGTGCCCCCACTAATCCTGTTGAAGACAAAGTCGACCAGTCGACCTCAAAAAACAAAAAACAAAAAAAAGTGCGAGATGCATTCTCTAAGACTGTGATCAACTGCAAGCAGTCGACCACAGTCTCGGGGACTACACCCAGTGGGTGCACTCAGCGTGCCCCCACCGGTTCGTGGAATCCAGTCGACATAGTCGACCGACAGCAAGATTGACATCAATAAAGCCTAAGGCCGACTGCCAGCAGTCGACCTTAGCCTTGGAGACTACACCCAGCGGGTGCACTCAGCGTGCCCCCGCTAACACGGAGTTTAATCGACAACACCCACTGGGTGACTGCTATAAATAGCGGAAAGGAAAAGTTTTTGGTAGCATATCCAACAGAACAAACAGTGGTCGACTGACCTGGACATTGCTTTGGAGGGCAGAGCTGGCGTCATAAGCTGCCTGGCTCGCATCCCGGATGGTCTTCAACTACTCCATCATGATTCCCGCCTGGCGTATTGCCTCCTTCGCCGCGCCAGCTTGGTCCTCCGGGACATGGTGCGTTGTGAAGAGGGAGGGCTGCTGAGCACTCGTCAATGGATCTGCGAAGGACACCGTGTGTCGAGTGGTGTTCCCTTCCTCCGCAGTCGGAATCTCAGGCGCCGTCACATCCTGGGGCACCTTACTGGCGGACGCTTTCCTGCTCCTCCTGCGTGCCAGTGGTTCTTCATCCTCATCGTCATCAGGGAAATTGATAACAGTATTGGGTGGAGCTACGAAGAAGAATCAGGATCAGAGATCGCGAATCAGTCGACTAAGAATGACGTTGAGTGCATAGTACCTGGGTTCGAAGTTGCTGCGTCCTCCATCTCGTGATCGTCAGCCCGGGCAGAGGTTTCAGAAGTAGCAGCACTACAACTCCAAAATATCAGTCGACTAAAACTTCAGTGTCGACCAGAGACAAAGTTCACACAAAATAAGAAGACTTAAGCAGCACAATTACCCTGATATGGTGGGGATGGACACCTTCATCTTCGGCAGAAGCTTGGTCGGCTTTGACGGAGCCCCTCTAGGCTGCTTCGGCGCCTTTTCAGTCGGCGCTGGAGAGGTGGTCCTAGGGCGCTTGGTCGACTGTGCAGCGGTCGCAACCCCCTTGCCACGTTCAGTCGAAGGGTCGTGGACGAGCTTCGACCGCCTTTCCGAGCGCGGTGGCACGACCTCCTCCTCTTCCTCCTCGTCTTCGGCGTCATCGTCATCGCCGTCGTCATCATCATCGTCGTCGTCATCCCCTGCAACGTCCGAGTCCCACTCCTCCTCTTCCTGGCTCTCACCCCCGCTCGCCTCACGCTCCTCAGTCGGAGTTTGTGCCCCATTGGGCATCGAATACAGCTCGGTGAGGGCCTAGCAGATATCAAGACAAGGATCAGTCGACCAGTCGGCAGGATAAACAAGAACGAACGCGACAAAAATGCAGTGGAGAGCAGGGCAAATGTACCTTATTTGGATCGCTGTTGTGGTCGAGTGGAGGAATCCTTCTGGCTCCGCGTGGGTTGTCCTTGTTTCCGGTGACGGCTACCATCCATCTTTCCAGAGTGACATCATTGACTGCTTCTGGATGGACTCTAGTCTCGTCTTCGGTCCCACAGTACAACCACATGCAGTGGCTCCGGAACTGGAGGGGCTGGATGCGACGCCTGAGGAAGACCTCCAGGAGATCCATGCCCGTCACTCCCTCCCGAACCAACTGCACCACGCGCTCCATCAACATCTTCACATCAGCTTTCTCCTCCGGGATCAACTTCAGAGAGGAGGGCTTGTTCACTCGGTCCATGGTAAACTGTGGGAGTCCACTCGACTGTCCCGGCGTCGACTGGTCCCGGCAGTAGAACCAGGTCGACTGCCAGCCTCTGACTGACTCGGGAAAGGTCATGGGCGGGAAGGTGCTCTTATTCCTCACCTGGATCCCCAGACCCCCACACATTTGGACGACTCAGGTTCTCTCATCACCTGGGCTCGCCTTCTTCACGGTCTGAGAGCGACACGTGAATATATGTTTGAACAAACCCCAGTGCGGTCGACAGCCCAAGAAACCCTCACACATGGACACGAACGCAGCAAGATAGGCAATGGAGTTTGGGGTAAAATGGTGGAGTTGCGCTCCGAAGAAATTCAAGAAACCACGGAAGAAAATGCTCGGCGGCAAGGAAAACTCACGATCAACATGGGTGGCCAAAAGCACACACTCACCCTCTTCTGGCTGGGGCTGCCACTCCTTCCCCGGAAGCCTTGCAGCTCCGTGGGGGATCAAGCCCTCGTTGGCCATGTCGAGGAGGTCATTCTCTGTGATGGTCGACTGGATCCAGTCTCCTTGGACCCAGCCCTTCGGCAGGCGGGATCTGGACGAGGACCCTCCGCGGCTGGTGGATCTCCCCTTTGCCTTCTTCGACGCCGACACCTTCTTTGCACGCTCCAGCGCCGCCGTCTTCTCCTTGGCCATGGTCGCCGGCGAGATGCGCGAAGGGAAGTGGTGCGGGGGCGAGAGCGAGCACGCTGAACAGGGAAGAAGGAAGCAGAGAGAGGGGGAGAATGCTAAGGCGCAGCACAGAAATCCTCGCCGGGCGCATTTATAAGGTCCCTTCCGAGTGGATGACAGGTGGGCCCGGTCAATCTAATCATATCAGGAACAGTTGCGCAGGCGGGATACGTGGCGAAGAAAGCGGCCCGGAGATCGAGGCGTCTACGCCCCGTCCCATCCAAACGCCGCGGTCCGCTCCGCTTCGCGCGCGTCCCCAAATTTCGCATCCCGCTAAATCCGCGAACGGCAGATCGGTCTGTCAGACGTGGGGTTTCCCGCGATCCGTCGCTCGAAGACCGCTGAAGCCCGAAAGATCACTCGACGCAAAAATAGAATGGATCGAGTCGACTGAAGGCAAGTTGCTCCCTGTCGACGAAGAGATTCTTTGGTCCAGAACAGCGCACAACCAGAGCGCAAAGGCTAATCGGAAACGACATCAACTCCTTCTTCACTCGAAGCCTCAATCCATTCGGGGGCTAATGATGGGGTTATGTACCTAGGGTAGGGTCATGGACCTGATCCAGGTGACTTACCCCAGGACATCCTTAGAAGAGGTCGCCTTCCAGTCGACCAACGAGGACTCACTCGACTGGCCTGAAGGACTCGACCACGAAGACTCACTCGACCACCAGGAGGTCAAGAGGCACTCTGCACTGCAACGGCCTGTAATCAAGTAGACTTTATGATAGTAAAGGCACTTTATGTGGGGCGTTACCAGTAACGCCCCAGACTTAACTCACCTTAAACCCTCTCCTCCGTGGGCTGGCTGGGGTCCTGGCGCACTCTATATAAGCCACCCCCCTCCACAGGCAGAAGGGTTCGGCACCTTGTAGCTCATATACTCATAATCCACTCGACCGCCTCCGGGCTCCGAGACGTAGGGCTTTTACTTCCTCCGAGAAGGGCCTGAACTCGTACATCCCTTGTGTTTACAACCTCTCCATAGCTAGGATCTTGCCTCTCCATACCTACCCCCCACTCTACTGTCAGGCTTAGAACCACGACAGCGGCCATTTAGATAAGGTATTAAATGTACATTCAGAGTTGCCGGCGCCGCACCACTTAGTTGCCGGACACGGGAAGGGGCGCCGCCGCCGCCGCCCCACCGCTTAGTTGATGTAAATGTAATGAAATCTTTCATTTTATATGATATGAAATTCGGCCGTGTTTAAACGAATTTCACCCGGTTGAGTCAAACTGTTGTTAACATGTATTTGGCTACGATGGGATTTGGCCTCCTGCATCCGTGTACGCGGACGAATATGAAAGAAAATTTATGGGTTGCCGTTGAAGATGCCCTAGTTTGTTACACATGTTGCAAATCGACGCGTGAAAATCTTGGTGTTGTTCGGTCCTGAACCTTGGCGTATGCATGCACGCACCTCGATCGCTCCACCGTCTCTTTGCGGCGAACGGCTCTCCCGAGTCGCCGGAGTCTGTGGGGCATCAATCATACAAACACGGCCATCCCCGTCCGGCGTGTCGCCGTCACGCGTGCCCGCAGCGCGCCAGCGCCGCCGTGACCGCGCGCGTGTCATAACTCAGAACATCAATTTTTCAGAGCGTCGCCGTCGCGGCGCTGTCATGCATCATCATGCAGCAGAGAAAGCCGCGCACAGACAGCAGCAGGGCTCGTCTCTTTCCCCGTCCGTCGCTAGCACGAGGCAAAAATAGCATCCGTGCAAGCGCAGCGCAGCGGTAGCCACTCGCGGCCCGGTGCGTAGACGTAGACGGCGGAGGCCCGCGCGACGTGGCAGCGGGTGGCCAAGTTCCGTTCCGCCATTCCAGCCAGCTCGCACGACTGGGACGGATGGACGGACGCGTACGAGGTAACCAACCAACCACCCACCCCACCCCTCGCGCGCAACCAGCCAAACCGCGCGGAGACGACGACGGCGATTGATCGGAGCCCGGAACCCCCTCCTCCTCCGGCCGCCGCCCGGGTAGCGATCACGACCACGACCGCACCCGACTCGCCTGCGCGCGTACCGCTCTGCCCGCCGCCGATCAGGTAATTGGTTTGGTATGTATGATCTCCTCCTCGTCCGGCCCCCGATCAGGGCTGGCATAAACGTGTGATTCCGTTGGATACTGATACTGATTACGGCCGCCTATCGATCGATCTGGTGGATCTTCTTCCGTGCATGCGTGCGTGCGTGCGCAGATGAGTGTGTCAGGGTCGGAGAGCCGGGCCTCGGCCAACAAGCCCAAGTGTATGTCACCATGATTGTGCCGCATTCTTTGATTTGATTTCCCTATTTTGCCGAGAGAAACAAAAATGCAGGCGCGTGTGTTCCTGTGACTGATTAAATTTCCGTTCCGTTTTGGCAGATTCTAAATTCACGCAGCAGGAGCTCCCGGCATGCAAGCCGTTGCTAACTCCCGGAATCGTACGATTTAATTATTACTCCATTTTGTTTCTCTTGTGATGGTCATTGCAAACGTAACATCGATCCAGCGCTACATCTTTGTCAACCTGAATGTAGTAACATGAAACCGTCGATTGATATATAGGTCATCGGCGCCTTCTCGCTCATCGGCATCATCTTCGTCCCGATAGGGCTCGCGTCCCTGTCAGCGTCGCAGGAGGTAAAATTTTTTTTCAGACAAATGCAGTTGCAGTGCTATATGAACAAAATGCATTTCATCTCTGCTGCTCCCTAATCTGATAATATTGCAAAATGCAGATTGTTGAATTGATAGATCGATACGATGAGGAGTGTGTCACCGCCAGCGACAAGATCGGGTTCATCCAGGACTCCAAGGCCAATAAGGCGTGCACCAGAAAGATCACGGTGCGATTCAGAGACACATCTTCTCATTCAGAAATGCGCCTGAACTTGAACAGAGGCAGCCCTGAAGATAACAGCTGGGCGTCTTTGTGTTCAGGTGCCCAAGCCGATGAAAGGCCCCATACACGTCTACTACCAGCTGGAGAACTTCTACCAGAACCACCGGCGGTACGTCAAGAGCCGGAGCGACCAGCAGCTGCGCGACAAGGACTACAAGGACCCCCAGGCGGTGATCAAGGCCTGCGACCAGGAGGCCACCACCGGCGACGGCTCCCTCATCGTGCCCTGCGGCCTCATCGCCTGGAGCCTCTTCAACGACACCTACGCCTTCTCCGTCAACAAGAAGTCGGTGACGGTGAACAAGAAGGACATCGCCTGGGCCAGCGACAAGAACAGCAAGTTTGGCAGCAACGTCTTCCCCGTCAACTTCCAGAAGGGCGGCCTCATCGGCGGCGGCAACCTCAACGACAAGCTACCTGTATGCCACCAAGTGCATGCAGATATAACAGCTTCTGACGCGGCATTCTGAACTTGGGCTACATTCGTTGAAATTTTGTAACAGCTGAGCGAGCAGGAAGACCTGATCGTGTGGATGCGGACGGCGGCGCTGCCGACGTTCAGGAAGCTGTACGGGCGGATTGAGACGGACATCATGGCGAGCGACGAGATCACGGTGGTGATCCAGAACAACTACAACACGTACAGCTTCGGGGGCACCAAGGCGGTGGTGCTGTCGACGGCATCGTGGATCGGCGGCAAGAACAACTTCATCGGCGTCGCCTACGTGGCCGTCGGCGGCATCTGCCTCCTCCTCGCCATGGGCTTCGCCGTCCTCTACGTCGTCAAGCCAAGGTGCACATTATCTGACATGTTATTCTCAAATGGCTAATACGTTCATGCGGAGATCATTCATGGTAAAGCAGCAAATGAACGCGTGGATGGATTTTGTTCAGGGCCCTCGGAGACCCGGCGTACCTGTCGTGGAACAAGGAGGCCGCCGAGTACTCGCACTGAACGCGATGCTGAAATTACAAGGCCCGTTTTGTAGATGGATGCAGCAGGCATAAAACGGTTTAGTAGCTGCTGTGCTCTTTCTGGTTGTTATTAGCTGGGTTTGGTACGTAGTTGATACATGCAGCGTCTCAGACGTTGCTTTCTATACCTTCCTGAGCATCTTCTGATGATGCATGCATGGTCTGAGGCTCCGGTTTGTGGCTCACTGCTTCTGGATCATGATCAGCCTACGCGAGATGATCTAGGATATATCTAGGTGCGGCTCTTTTGTTTCCTGCTCAGTAGCTGTAAGACACATTGTGGTTTCTGATAAATGAAATCGGAGAGAGAGCTCTATCTTTTTTTGAACCTTTGCATTGATAAACCAGAGTACATTTACAGCAGAGTAGATTGGGGGTAGGGAAAGAAAGCGAAATACATAAAGTTCACATTACAATCTCATAGATAAGTGCGATGATGGCTCTGGACTTGCCAATGAAAACGGTGAAAGCAATGAACAGAGTGTGTAGAGGTTTTCTATGGTGCAGAAAGGCGGATGTCTGCGGTGGGCATTGCGATGTGGTCTGGGAGTCGGTATGCACGCCCAAATGGGCAGGTGGGCTTGGCGTTCCTAACATACGGTGGATGAATGTTGCCATGCAGAGTAGATGGTCGTGGCTCAAACGTAGAGATACTGAAAGGCCTTGGAAGGAGTTCGTGATCAAAGTACCGAAGGAGTCCAAGCTCATATTCCAGGCTGCCACGAGAGCGAACATTGGTGATGGCCGAACTACCCTTCCTTTTCTGGGAGGATCGATGGCTGGATGGGATGAGAGTTCAGGAGCTCACGCCTACACTGTATACCCAGATTCCAACACGCATATGTTTCACATGGATGGTTGGTCAGGTTGCCCTAGACGGACCTGGGCTGGAGACATTGGACCCAACTTGGGAAGCGATGCCCTTCAAGAGTTCTTCTTACTATGGACAAGGCTAAGAGCATCTCCAGCCGTTCGGCCCCCCCAGGGCGTCGAAAAAGAGCGGCCTGGGGGTGCGCTGGCGGTAAACTCGGCGCTGGGGCGGTTCGGCACCCAGCCGTCGTCCCCAGGTCGCCCTCAGGCGCTGATTTCGGCCCAATTATGTCTAAAAACGGCCCGATATCTGCGTAGTCGGCCCATATTTGGCGCGGTTCGGCGTGTTTCGGCGTGAATTTTCGCATACAAATAGAAATCAATTAGTTCGTCATATAGTTCAATAAAATAGTTCAATATAAATTATATAGTTTAACAAATAAAAACTCAAATTTCATCACACGTCATTCCCGGCCTCGCCCTTGAGCCTCCATAGGTGCTCCACCAGATCGTGTTGCAGTTCTTGATGCACCTGTGGGTCTCGGATCTCCTGACGCATATTGAGGTAGTCAGTCCAGTTTTCTGGTAGCTGGTGATCAACTTGGGCAAGAGGATCGTGCTTGTAATATGGTTCAGTGTCAAACACTGGCTCTTCCTGATCGCTCTCAATGATCATGTTATGCAAGATGACACAACAAGTCATGATCTCCCACATTTGATCTTTCGACAAGGTCTGAGCAGGGAACCGGACAACAGCAAATCGAGATTGGAGTACACCAAATGCCCGCTCGACATCCTTCCTGCAAGCCTCCTGAATCTTCGCAAACCAGGCATTCTTGCCTCCTGGCACAGGGTTTGAGATGGTCTTCACAAATGTCGACCATCTCGGATAGATGGCATCAGCTAGATAGTATCCCTTGTTGTACTGTCGTCCATTGACCTTGAAGTTCACCGGAGGAGAATGACGTTCAACAAGCTTGGCAAAGACTGGGGAGCACTGCAGGACGTTGATGTCATTGTGAGTTCCTGGCATCCCAAAGAAAGAGTGCCAAATCCAGAGGTCCTGTGTGGCCACTGCCTCAAGCACCACACTGCGACCGCCTTTGGCGCCTTTGTACAACCCCTGCCAAGCAAATGGACAGTTCTTCCATTTCCAATGCATGCAGTCGATGCTTCCAAGCATCCCAGGAAATCCTCTAGCTTCATTCTGTGCTACGATCCGAGCAGTGTCTTCCGCATTGGGTGTTCGCAAGTACTGCGGTCCAAACACTGCCACCACTGCCCTGCAGAACTTGTAGAAACACTCAATGGTGGTGGACTCAGCCATGCGCCCATAGTCGTCGAGTGAATCACCAGGAGCTCCGTATGCAAGCATCCTCATAGTTGTCGTGCACTTCTGGATCGAGGTGAATCCAAGTGTGCCGGTGCAATCCTTCTTGCACTTGAAGTAGCTGTTGAACTCCCAGATGGAATTCACAATCCGGAGGAAAAGCTTTCGGCTCATCCGATAACGGCGCCGAAATGTTTTCTCACCGTGCAATGGAGCATCGGCGACGTAGTCCGAGTAAAGCATGCAATAGCCTTCTAGACGATGTCGTTTCTTTGCTTTCACCCGCCCAAGCGCCAGCCACCTTACCGCGGCTTTTCACTGCTCGCGAGCAGGCCGACGAGGGCTGCGAGCACCATGAGATGCTCCTGCTCCTGGACGTCGGCTTCGGCTTGCTCATCCAGCAACGCCGTGAGCGCCTCCTCATCTTCGGAGTCCATCCTCGGGCCGGGAAATTCACCGAACACCTTGTGGGCGAGGTGGGCGCAAGCCCGCTGGTGTACAGGCCCTGCGCGGCCGGAACGCCGGAAAAGGTGCCCGGACGGCGGCGAAGAGGCTGCCTCGGCGAAACCCCTTCTTTCCATACTCTGTTGACTTGTCCACCAGCCGCCACTTTCTATCAATTTTTCAACCAATAATAGATCTGTTCCTTATCCAGTTTGTACTGAGTTTTCCCATTATTTCCCTTGTCAACCAAGAGACCAGGTACCCGGTCTCTACTACTTTCCCCCTGTTATTTCCTCTTTGAATCAATTCCTAGATCCATGCTACGATTTCCCCCCTTTCTTCGTTGTTTGAACCAAGTTCTAGATTCGAATGCATGAAGTAGATTTACCTCTAATAATACTAAAAATTTAGGTGGATTTGGAAGAGTTGATGGAAGTAGAAAAAGATGCACATGCAGACACGTTGGGAGCTGGGGCAGTAGAGCAAGGCCGCTTTCGAAGAACTTGTACCTGAGGTTCGTCGGGATGTCGGCGACGGCAGGTCTGATCTGTGCACAATACGGCAGGGAGGAAGAAGGGTCGGAGGACCTCCCGAGCCAGTGATGTGTCGGAGAGAACGTCACGGGCAGCTGTCGGATATCGGGTTCCGGCAAAACCCTTAAGGTTCGAACTCTGGGGTGCGCACGGAGATCTTCTCCCTATCGATCCACGCCCACAACCTCGCCGCGATTCTAAGCTAACAAGATGAACAACACAAGGGACACGAGGTTTATACTGGTTCAGGCCACCATTGTGGTGTAATACCCTACTCCAGTGTGTGGTGTGTGGATTGCCTCTAGGGCTGATGATGAACAGTACAAGGGGAAGAACAGCCTCGCGAGGAGAGGTGTTCTTGTGCTGGTGTAGTGTGTATGAACTGAATCTCGATGAGCCGACCGACCCCCTTTGCTACGGTGGTGGCTAGTCCTATTTATAGAGGCCTTGGTCCTCTTCCCAAATATTGAGCGGGAGGGGATTCCACAATGGCGGGATTTGAAAGGGGACAACCAGTACATGCTATCCTGACTAAAGGTGGTCTTCGACTGCCAAAGGCACTGGTGATGATGCCGTCTTGGGCTCCATGGTGACCTCCGTCCTGCCGTCCTGCTGGTCTTGGTCTTGTTGCACCAATATGGAAACCTTTGCTTGATGCCTCGGTACCCCGTGCCTGCGCTTGCCCCCTTTGCACCAAAGAGGAAACAAGGACACTGCACTGGCCGGCACCCGCCTGGCGCCTGCTTGGTCTTGATCGTCATGGCTTGCGTCATGTGCACCTCGCGAGGTACCTCTTGCCTTGATCTCTCCGCCTCCTCGCGAGCCTGCCTGATGAGGCCGCCCTTGAGGAGGCCTTGCATCGTCTGCCCCGCGAGGCTTGGCCCCTCGCGAGGGTCTTGGACTTGGGTTGATGAAGACGGGTCGTACTGGGCCACTGTTGAGCCACGCCGCAGGCCGTAGGGAGGCAAGTCGGGATACCCCCATATCCAGAATGCCGACAGTAGCCCCCGGGCCCAAGGCACGCTCGGACTTGGCTTAGCGGCGAAGCCAAAGTGGCGAGTGCGGAGCGCCACGGGCCCCAACAGCCTGAGGCCTTGGTTGACGCGTGGCGACTTGATTGGACGTGGGTGTCTCTGTTTCTTCATGCTGCCTCGGCAACTGCCCGATTTGACGAGTGCCTGCTGTATGCAAACAGACTCATCATTACCTGTGATCGTAGAGGCCGACGGTTGGCCTCCTCCGGACTATAAGTACGGAGAGGCGTGAGCCCCCGTTGTCCATCTGTCATTGATCTGCCTGCTTCTTCTCTCTTGCTCCTCCTCCGCACTTGACGCCAATGGCGCCGATCCGCCAGTTCTTATTCGCAGAGAAAGGAAAGGCCCCCCGGGAGGGGCTTGACCCCCTCCCGCCGAAGAAACGGCTGATCCGCGCCACCGCGATGAGGTCGCGTGGCCGGAGATGATGAGGCCTTGGTACGAGCGACCACCTCCTGGAATCCCGCTACCCCTGCACCGGGCATAGGGCCTTGAAGAAAGGGACAGCGGGTGTCACCGCCCGCGCCGCAGGCGAGGTCGACGTGCCACGGCGGCGCGTGCCGTCGCTCCTGGAGTCCATGCCACGGACTCCTCTCGCGAGCTTGTGCTCCATGCTGCGATGCCTCGATGCACCTGGATCCGCTTCCCTTCATTCTTCGCCTTCGAGATTCCGCCGAGGGGGCCTCTCGAGCTTTGGCTGTAGCACGCCGACTACGGCGCCCCGGCGATTGGAGCAGAGGTTGAAGTCGTCGCTCCGGGCAAGGTCTTCATGACCCGAGGCTGGGGCAAGATTGCCCGGGTCTGCCGAACAGGGGGCGCCCTCGTGATTCACTTTGAATACGATGGCGCCTCCTTGATGCTCTTCAAGGTCTTCGATGCAGAAGGCCGCCGGCTGGAGTGCTTCCCCAGAGGAGGAAGCTAGGACACTGACATGGCGAGGGCTAGGCCTGCCACCCGCTTCCCCAACGACTCATCTGGCAGCAGTGGTGATGCTTGGGAGTCCAGCGAATCTCCCGAGCTCCTCGTGACTCCGGAGACGAGCGAAGACAGCTACGTGCCCTCGAGCTCGCGTCGCGCCCGGAGCAAGGCGGCTGCATCAGGAAGCCGGCGCGGCTGATCTGGATGAGGTTGGTGCCGGCCTCCCATGGCCCACTATTGATGATGGCGTCAGCCGAGGAGGCGCGTGTAGTTAGGGCTCCTTAGGATTCGCGTCTTTTGTTCCCTGCGAGGAATCGAAAAAATACCCCGAGGGAGCATGTAAAGGGTTCGCGATATCTTTTGCCGATATTATCCTTATTATGGAATGGTGCGAATGCCTATCCTATCCCGGCTTGGTTCCCCCTTTCTAATCTCGCGAGGACTCGGTGCTCTACGCTGACAGGCCCCGGTCCCCAGGCAGGCTTCAGCTGTCGCTGGTATGCCAGGTCATGATGCCGTGGTCAAGGCTAGGAGGTGAGCGGCCCGAGGTCTAGTAAGAGCCCCTGAGGCGCGATGCTCAGGAGGTCCCCTTTAGCGCGCAAGCAGCCACCGAGAGACGAGAAAGGAAGGCAACATTGCCATCACAGAGCCGCATTTAGGCGGGGTTTTTGTGTCGCCTCGATCAGCTATCACAGGCGCAAAACTTATCTCGGAGGCATGGAGTCGTTCCATCGCGTTGCGCCGGACTTGGACGTCGACAGCTGGGATGCAGCTGTGTTAGGCCTTCATGAGCTTCTCCTCTCTTCCCCACGTCCTCCTTAGTGCTCTATGTCCTCAGGTCCCGGCCCTCGAGCAAGCTCAGCCGCCGCTGGTATGCCAGGTCGCGATGCCGTGGACAAGGCCAAGGGGTGAGGGCTGGAGATCTAGTAAGAGCTCCTGAGTCGCGATGCTTAGGATCCCCCCTTTTAACATACAAGCGGATCGCGCGGGAAAGAAAGAGAGAGCTCGTGGTGCCACCCGCTATTGGCCTCGGGGAGGTTCCTGTAAACCAACACGAGAGAATCAGGGGTTGCCATTATGGTAGCCAGCCGGCTATTGGTTCCTCCAAGAGTGGTGAGGGCACTGAGGGCCTGATGAGGTGACGCTTGCGGGGCTGCCGTGGGCCAGAGCTCAACCACTCAGATTTGTCAGCGTTGCAGGGACATACCCATGCACAAGCGTCGTGCCAGCGTAAGCAGCTCCAGCGATAGGTGTCAATCAAGTAGATGATAATCACAGACATGTTAGGTATCAAAGGCAGGTCAGCTTGGATAATGCAGGAGGGGTACATGCCACTGGGTCAGGCCCGAGCGACTTAGGGGATGATGCAGCCCAAGGGGCGCCCCCTAGCAAGGTAAACTAAAGATATAAGCAAAAGGGATACATGCCGCAGGGACAGACTCACGCGACCTGGGAATGATGTAGCCCTGAGGGCGCTCCCAGCTGAAATGAACTTGGAAGATGTCACCTGATTCTATTGCAGATGGAGGGGTGTGTTGGAGTAGCTGAAGATGCGTGCTGAGGGGGCCGCTCCTCACGAGCCACCGGAACCCTGAGCCTCAGGAGGCTCCGAGGGTCCGGGTGGTTCCCTAAGGACCGTCCCCATCTCCGCCAGGACCGCGTGATGCCTGGCCTCCTGAGCCGCCAAAATTCTCCGCAGATGGCGCTGGTGAGAAGCAGCCGTGTTCGGCAGGCCGAAAGGCATGCGAATGTAGCTGTGCGACGGACCCTCGCAACGTCCCATGCGCAAAGGCTAGAGGCGCTCCTGAGACGCGGCCCGGTTGAGCCCCGGTAAGTCGATGCAGATGCGCAACCCACCATCCTCGCCTAGATGAGGGGCTACGCCTGGCAGGTGGCGATCGCCGCGTATGACTCTTGATTCCTGAAGCTCCTGAGTGATCTTGGTGATGAACTCCTGAGGGTTGGGTCTCCCTCGCCCCATGCCTTCCTGAGCGAAACGTGCTATGAAGCACGCCTCCAAGTGGTGCCCGAGCGCCTCCCTCATGACCACGGAAAAGTCTGAGGCCCTCCAGAAGAGAGCCCCCGAGCCCTGCCCGAGGAGGGCGCCGGGCGCGCCTCCCTATGCGATGGAGGAAGGCGCCCCTTGCACGGGCGCAGATCTTGATGCGGCACCTCCGGAGATGCCAACCTCCTGAGGCCTTGAGCTAGGCGATGTTTTGTTCTTCTTGGGAACTACCTCAGGAGGGTTCTCGCTCTTGTAATCTGGGTCTTCAATTGATGCAGCTTGGAAGGCGCGCTCGAGCGAACACACCTCATCCTTTTCTTCACAGGGGACTGTGATGACTCCACTACTTCCTGGCATCTTGAGGACATTGTAGCCGTGGTGGGTCACCGCCATGAACTTGGCCAGGGTGAGATACCAGAGGATGGCATTGTATGGCGGGCGGATATGGGCGACGTCGAAGTCGATGAGCTCGGTACGGCAGTTGCTGCGTTGTCCGAAAGTGACAGGGAGGCGGACTTGCCCTATCGGCATGGTGGAGCCGTCGGTAACCCCGGAGAAGGGCTTGGTAGGCTGGAGCTGATCATATGGCACTTGTAGGTTGTCGAACATCTCAACGGACAGGACGTTGAGGCCTGCGCCGCCGTTGATTAGGGTTCTGGTGACCTGCACGTTGCTGATGACTGGGGAACAAAGCATTGGAAGGACGCCAGCTGTGGTCGCACACTTGAGTTGGTCTACTGAGCTGAAAGTGATGATGCATATGGATCATCTGAGCGGGCGCGTGGCCTCGAGCTTGGGGAGGACTGCGTTCACCTCGCGAGCAAACTGCTTGAATATGCGATGAGAGGCTGGGGATTGGGCACCGCCCAGGATGCAAGCGGCGGCACGTGGCTCCTGGAAGACCCCAATCCCCTTGTCCTAGTGGTGGTCATCATTCCTTCTTGGCAGTGGCAGCGGAGGAAGACCTGCGTTGCCTTGCGGGCGGTCCTCACGATGTTGATCCCTCCAAGCTCCCTCGCGAGGCTGGTCCTGCCAACGATCCTCGCGAGGTCGGTCACACTACTCCCAACGAGGGCCTCAGTCGTCCCATCGTCCTCTGCCTCTTCCTCCTCCACGGCCGTGGCCCTGATCATTACGCTCGGGGCGTCAACCGACGCGTCCTTCGCGAACGGCTCTGAGCTCCTGGCATTCGTTGGTTTTGTGGGTGTAGAGGTTGTGGTAGGCGCGGAATCGGCTACCCTTGGACGACTCCGGCTGGTCCCGGCCGCGCTTTGTGTCTGGCTCTGCTGCGAGCACGGCTGCTCCTTTGCACTTCACGTCCTTGGCCTTGGCCTTCTTCTCCTCTGGGTCAGCAGCTGGAAGTTCGAGGAGGGAGAGGCGTCCCTCCTCAGCTCTTGCGCACTTGGTTGCCAGGTTGAACAGCTCCAGAGACATGCACATATCCTCGTGAATGGCGAGCTCCTCCTTCATCTTGATGTCTCGGACGCCATCGGAGAATGCTGAGATGATGGCCTCCTCTTTCACCCTGGGAATCTTGAGGCGAGCGTTGTTGAAGCGCTGGATGTACTTCCACGGGGTCTCTCCAGTCTGCTGATTGATGCGATGCAGGTCACCCACGGCCGGAGGGCGGTCGCGAGTGCCCTGGAAATTGGCGATGAAACGGCTGCGCATCTTGTCCCAAGAGGAGATCGAGCCGGGAGGCAGATTTAGGAGCCAGATGCGAGCACCATCCTTGAGCGCCATGGGGAACCAATTTGCCATCACCTTTTCGTCTCCACTTGCCGCCTCGATGCCCAGCTCGTAGAGCTGCAGGAACTCCGTGGGGTCAGTGGTACTGTCGTAGCAAGGAGGTAGGTCCGGCTTGAACTTGCCGGGCCAGGCGACGCTGCGCAGCTCGGTGGTGAAGGCGCGGCAGCCTGCCGTGGCCACCGGAGCTTTTTGCAGACGCGGGCTTGCTCTTGATGATTCTCACGTGCTGCTGCCTATGGCAGCGCGGGGTCTTGGAGTGCTGGTGCAGGGACGCGGTCTTGCCGCACCAGTGTAGGGAGCACGCGAGCGCCTTATTGAGGGCGAGGGATCTCTTGACAGCTTCTTTCTTGCCGTGCGGGCGCCGGACAAGGTGGGTCGCGTCTAGGAGCCGCGTGCCTTGGAGCCAGGGCGCCTTCTTGGGGAGGAGGTGGCAGAGGCACCCCTTGAGCCGCATCGCCTATGCAGGACAGAGGGCGAGGCAGCAAGAGGAACGACGCAGGAGAGCCCCCTGCGGCGCTGACGAGCTCGGTGATGCGAGTGAGCCACTCCTCGTAGATGTCGTCGATGGGGCGGTAGTGCAGGAGCTCACATGCTAGGAGCAGCGCGGCATGCACGTCCGCGGGGGCGCGACGAGCATGAGACGACGAACCAGCTGGGGTCAGCGATGGAGTGGCGGTGCGACCTTCCCGCCGCACCGAGGTATGCAGGGAGGATGCTTGCTGCTCGTTCCCTATCGGACCGGTGGCGGCATAGGCGGCAGGCGACGGAGAACAACGAGGAGCCCCACCGATGGGAGCCGTCTGGGCGACGTGGGCTGCGAGAGCAGCCCGACGCTCGGCGAGCGTCTACCATGGATGCGATGAAGAGATGGGACGCAGACGAGCAGAGAAAACATTCTGGCGCACCCCTACCTGCCACGCCAAATGTCAGATATCGGGTTCCGGCAAAACCCTTAAGGTTTGAACTCTGTGGTGCGCACGGAGATTTTCTCCCTACCGATCCACGCCCACAACCTCGCCGCGATTCTATGCTAACAAGATGAACAACACAAGGGACACGAGGTTTATACTAGTTCAGGCCACCATTGTGGTGTAATACCCTACTCCAGTGTGTGGTGTGTGAATTTCCTCTAGGGCTGATGATGAACAGTACAAGGGGAAGAACAACCTCGCGAGGAGAGGTGTTCTTGTGCTGGTGTAGTGTGTATGAACTGAATCTTGATGAGCCGACCGTCCACCTTTGCTACGGTGGTGGCTAGTCCTATTTATAGAGGCCTTGGTCCTCTTCTCAAATATTGAGCGGGAAGGGATTCCACAATGGCAGGATTTGAAAGGGGACAGCCAGTACATGATATCCTGACTAAAGGTGGTCTTTGACTGCCAAAGGTACTGGCGATGACGCCGTCTTGGGCTCCATGGTGACCTCTGTCCTGTTGGTCTTGGTCTTGTTGCACCAATATTGAAACCTTTGCTTGATGCCTCGGTACCCCGCACCTGCTTGCCCCCTTTGCACCAAAGAGGAAACAAGGACACTGCGCTGGCCGGCGCCCGCCTGGCGCCCGCCTGGCCTTGATCGTCATGGCTTGCGTCATGTGCACCTCGCGAGGTACCTCTTGCCTTGATCTCTCCGCCTCCTCACGAGCCTGACTGATGAGGCCGCCCGTGAGGAGGCCTTGCGTCATTCGCCCCGCGAGGCTTGGCCCCTCGCGAGGGTCTTGGACTTGGGTTGATGAAAGACGGACCGTACTGGGCCATTGCTGAGCCACGCCGCAGGCTGCAGGTAGGCAAGTCTGGATACCCCCATATCCAGGACGCCGACAGCAGCGGATAGGACCCCGCCGGTAGCTGTGGGTTTCCTCCCTCGACGGCGATGACTGCGTGAATGATGCACCTTTTAGTCCTGTACACACACCGGCCGAAGGGATCCGACCGGATCTGTGACCAGCGGTGAGCAGAGAGAAAATGTCGCTACCGCTGTCTTGTTTAGATCTGGAGAGGATGAGAGAATGAAGAGAGCAACCCTAGTAAAGCAAGTGCTTAGGCCCCTGCGTACATATATAGTGGAGTGATTATCTTTTTCTCTCCACAACAAGCGTTTCAATTTGTGTAAGTGGCATTAAAGAAAAGAAACTCTCCATTTAAGGTGACTAATGTACGACTCCTACTTACTACTAGTAGTACTAGTATTGTTCACTTGTGCTCCCCTGACCTCCATTCATTGAACAACCCCACGGGTGAATAAACATACAGTAAGTATTTATATAGAACGAACAAGCTTGAACTATTTTCGCGTAGTTAAAAGTTGAGGGCGGGGCTTTTCCCGGGCAGTACGCGCGGCAGTTTCGGGTAGGCGGTTTGACAGAGAGGCAAGGAGGGTGAGCAAGTGGCGGATTCTCAAACTTACTGCTGGAAAGGTCGGGCTGTGCGATTTGACGGCGCGTAACTGCTGGAAAGACTTGTGATTTGACTACTCACTATAGTCATGAATTACTGGCGCTACGACCGGGGTGATGCCCCCCTTCCGTTCCGCACTCTAATGTGGTGCATGACACGTCGACCCGGATGCTAGCTCTCCCACATGTCGGCGAAGTACGTAGTAGTAAGAAGGAGCAAATAATGATGCGGTATATACCACTACTACTACTACTCAGGTCGGAGGAGTGCGAACCACGGCAGCCCAGTGAACCAGCAGTGCGAACCACGGTAGCCCAGTGAACCAGCAATAGAAAACAATGTGGTGATATGGCCATAAAAACAATGTGCTACGGTCCACACTGTAGCATGTACAGTACTACTCCTCTTTGTTTGGATCCCTGAATTAGAGCTAGTTTGGGTTGAAATAGCCTCAAATTATCGAAACAGGAGGGGTTAGTTTGAGCTAGTTTGCTCTAACCCAGCTAAAAAAACTAGCCCGGTGGAGAGGTTCTAATTGGGTTAGTTATCCTCGGGGCCACTAAAAGAGAACTAAAAGAAATCTCCCCTGCCCGCACCAGATCGCTCCCCCCTCTAGCATGACTCCTCTCTGTTCCCCATAGGGCCACCCGCCGAAGCGTTGCTCGCCCTCTCTCTCCTCTGGCCGCCCTCTCCTTCCAGCCTCCGCCGCCCTACTCCGGTCGCCCTCTCCCTCCGGCCTTCGAAGGTCGCCCCGCTCCCCCTTCACCGGTCATTTTTCTCCCTCTGTCGTGCGCGGCGGCAGCGCATCTACCATGGAGGTCGCGAGAGGGGTGAGTTTGTTTGTTCCTTCTCTGTCTCATAGCCATATCATTGATCTTGCTCGCTCTAGCGCTAATTCTGATTTGAAAAAGTAGATCTTGATCAAACTTGGTATAGATTTGTGGTGCACGCATGCAATTGTTTGATGCTTCTTGAGGAGGTAATAAATCTTTCTAGAGACCCAAAGATTCAGTTCACCTTTCTAGGTATTTCAGTTTCAGGCTTGCATTATTTCTAGAGGCCCAAAGGTTCAGTTCACCTTTCTAGGTATTTTAGTTTCAGGCTTGCATTATTTCTAGAGGCCCTAATGCAACCATTGACAGAAAATCGACGGCACGAATAAATTCCCCAATCTTTCATGGTACACTGATCTCAGATGCAATCCTTCCACGTCTAACTTTCCAAGCAGTCAGGCAACAAAAACAACTCCGAACAAACCAGAAACTAGGTTTACCAGATGCAAACCTAATCAAACAACACACACACCCTACGGGAAGAATGTGGACAGTTCTGAAAGAACCAGCAGCAAACTAGAGGTCTGGCCTCCAATCTCCTCGCCTAAATACACAAAGAATTCAGCTTTTCAACTTGTATCAACTAGTCACGGGAAGATACCCCGACTTGACTATGTCCATACGATGGAAAATAACCAAAAACTACCCCGATAGATGAGGCGCAGCCTCCTTTTATTGGTGCACGCAGGCACACGTACGTTACAAGGTTAAGACCGACTCGATCGTGATTTGATTTCAAAACCGACTTAAGCTAGGACTCTCTCTCTTATATCTTAACTAACTAGGAATTAACTAATTTAAAAATCCGGCAACGCTGATCACAAGAAGCCAAAACCAACTAATAGTACTACCTCCCACGTAGGTATTGAGCATGTACGTCTCAGTTTTAATTGCACCGACCTGCATACTTGTGCATGGAGTCCTGTAGACTTGCGCATGGAGTCCTGAACCTTGGCTCAATTTCATCATCTGAACTTTGTCGTTCGCACGAGTGTCAATAGTACTTGCATGTATACCTTTCGCCTGACTTTTAGCTGGTATGATATATATCTCCTTTTGTCCTTGACCAGCCCTAGCAGATATGGTCGCATCAGGCTCAAAGATTAAGTTCCCAGTGAGTGGCAAGCGGCCCTGCTACCCATGCCGGTGTCGACCTCAACTCGCAAGTGCCGGCGTCAGAGGGGTTCCCGGGGCCAGGGGTCTATAGAGCCTTCCTCCAGAGCGACGATGACGAGCTCCTCCCTCGGTGCGTGAGGGGCTCCGGGCTCCCTCCCATTTATGAATGACTTCCGTGATGAGTTAGCTCATGCTTTGTTTCATGGAGTGTTTTTTTTGTGAAGCTTGATTGACGACTTGTATGTTTAAGTGGGATATCTCATTTGTATGGACAAAGTAAAAATTATCATGTTTTACATGTTTGATTTGTAAAGATGGTTCGTTTATGTCAATTGTGAGCGGGAGGAGGCCACACAAGAGCCGGCCACACCAAATCCGGCAGGAAATAGGGTCCAAAGTAGTCAAATGATTGGGAAAGAGCATTTATTGTCAATCTAACCCTGCCATCCATACACCTCTTTAGTTTAGAGTTAGTTCAGGGTTAGTTCAGGGTTAGAATCTATCTCTAACCTCTAACTGAGTTAGAGTTCTCCTCGTCTCGGTTCATCGCCATCATACTTTCCCCATTCCTGCGTTTTCAGTATCCTGCGAATCAAAGAGGCCCTTTTTGCGGAAAAAATCAAAGAGGCCCTTAGACTGGTTTAGGTCTGGTCATTTTTTATAAACGTGTCATGTCCAAAATTTAATGAACGTGCTCTGGTTTCTACGAAAATAATCTGGTTTCATGTAGTAATGCATTCATTTATTTATTCTTCTGCCGGGGGTTTGCATGTAATTCGTGAGTCTGAAATGTAAAGTACCCCGACATATGCTCCGTGTCGTGCATGCACTACGACCCAAATGCTCTATGTCCCACATGTCAGCGAATGGGAGCACGTGGAAATAGCCTAGGAGTACATATAGGAGGATAAATGCGTGAAAAAATATGTACTGTGAAGCATAGCTGCAGTTCGAAAAGGAGTCCTAAAGTGATGACAACTATAGGTCGCACACACCCAACTAGTGGTACTAGACATACAACTATTTTTTCCCTCAAAAAAAAGAGGTACGAGTGCTCAGTACTCCTATTCTATCAACATGAATCCCATCTGACAATAACGTCCGTGCTACAGCTAGCTCTCCTCCCTCGTTTCTCTCTTCTAATTCTAAACTCATCCGACGCCCAGTGGGCGGGGTGGGTTTGCTCAACTGTGGCCCCACCTCACAGTGAAAACGTTACGACTGGAATAAAAATGCCATATACTCCCTCCGTTCCTAAATACAAACCTTTTTAGATACTATTTTAAATGGAATACATCATACAGATGTATGTAGACATAGTTTAGAGTGTAGATTCAGTCATTTTGCTCCGTATGTAGTAGCCACTTGCTGGAATCTTTAGAAAGACTTATATTTGGGAACGGAGGGAGTACTACACTAATAAAACATTAAGGCCGCGAGGCGATGCAGTGCTGGTTACAGGAGGCAAGAAGAAGAGATGCATCCATCGACGACGTCCACCTCCTCGACTCAGGGCGCCGACCCACCGAACGACGCCTAAATAGCAGCGGCTTTCGTGGCTAGGTCGACGTGCTTCTGAACAATGGCGTCCAAAGATTCCATCCGCTGGAAGAAGGCCAACGTCTTTCTGTCCTCGCTTGCCTTGTAGTGGCCTATGTAGACGATTTCCTCGTAGCCGTGGATGTGCAGGTCGACGGTTTCTTGCATGGCGAGGCGTTGCGCGGCGAGCGCGGCCTCGAGGTGCACATTCTTCATCGCGACCTCTGGCACCTGCAGGGTCACCAGGGCTTGAAAGAGTTCGTCACCATGGAGGCCGATGAGGGTGGCAGGCAATGAGGAGCCTGGGCGCGCGGGCTGGAGCAGTACGACAAGGTCGTCCGCGCACTTCTTGACGGCGGTGAACTTGCGGATGGAGTTGACCATCATGTCATCCATGCGAGAGGCGAAGCCAGCGTCGGTGAGGGCTACGATGCCGGCGGTCACCAGCACCGTCTGGAAACGCTACGCGGTGCGGGGCCGCAGGCCGGCGCCTTGGATGATTTGGCACAGCCGACTGCCGCTCGCGTCCATCCCCTCCATAGGTTCTTGTGGCTTATGGTCACTTAGTCTTGGATTGGAGTGAGCAGTGTTGCACAGAGACTTAGGAGTAGATGGATTGGAGTGGTGGGGCGCCTTTATATGAGCCCAAACTCTGTTGCATTCACATCATGCTGACTCTATTCTACTTCTCCAATTAATTCCCTCTGCATGTAATTGAGGATGCATCATTAATCGTTCAACGTCTCGGGAACCGCTACCCTCTCCCTCCTTGGCATTTCAAGCACCTATGGAGGCGACTGCCACTCACGTCTATCGCGTGTCAGGAGACGTTCCCGTCGATGATGAGGTGGCTATGGTGACTTCGTAAATTTCAAGATGATAGTGACGGCTCAGTCTTTCAAGGTGCTCATAGTGGTAGGGTGTGCGTGTGTGCGTTCATAGGGGTGAGTGTATGTGTCGTGGTTCTAAGTCTGACAGTAGAAAGGGGGGTAGGTATGGAGAGGCAAGACCTTAGCTATGGTGAAGGTGTACACACGATGTTTACGAGTTCAGGCCCTTCTCGGAGGAAGTAATAGCCCTACGTCTTGGTGCTCAGAGGCGGTCGATTGGATTATATGTGTGGATTACGGAGGGTGCGAACCCTTGTGCCAGAGGAGGGGGGTGGCTTATATAGAGTGCACCAGGACCCCAGGCCCACTCCATTACAAGGGAACTAATGTACATAAAGTAGGGGCGTTATTGGTAATGCCAGCATTAAGTACTCTTAATGCTCATGAAGACTAAGGAATAAGTATCTGGCCATTGTGTACCCTCCTGACTACTGGTCTTCGATATGGTCGAGAGATCTTCATTGTGGTCGAGTGGTGATAGGTAACCACCGTCGAGTGATGTGACTGTCGAGTGGATTGCACTCGACATATGAGACTGGTGCTCTTCTGTCGACTCTTGGTATTTTCATCTTCCAGGGTAGTGACCTTGGGTAGGACATATAGGTCGAGCCTATGACCCTACCCCAGGTCTGTATCCTCGTTAGTAGCCCCCGAATGGATTAAGGTGTGAGAGGAATGCAAGGCGACGTTTGACCTATCCTGTGTTTTGTGTCTCCGCGAGTGCTTCTTGTTAGACTGAACGCCTGTGTTGATAGTTCGGAGGCGACTCGGCTGCATTGATCCATTCAGAACGTCGTCGACTGAACTGATGGCCCATTGCATCGAGTGTCGAGTGGGAGCGTGAGATCTCGGGCGTGATCGCCTGCGGGGAATCCCGGATTCCGCGGGATACAAAATTTCGGAGGCGCGCGCGGGTAGGAGGGCGCCAAAAAAGGGGGACCCGAACGAGCCGAGATGCCTTGATTATTGCGCCGCCTTTTTCGCCACGTTCACTGCGCGCAACTGTAGTAGGATTTGACGGGATTGCTCATCCCCACTCGTTAGTCACTTGAAAGTGAGCCTTTATAAGGCGACAGGATCGGGGTGCCCGCACTGTGCACACCTGCCTCTTCTTCTTCTTCCTCCGCTCCTCTGCCGTGTCCAGCACCTCCGCCTCCGACGCCACCGCTTCCCCACCATGGTGAAGGACAAGACGGCGGCGCTAGAGCGCGCCAAGAAGGCGACGGGGGTGGTGAAGGGCAAGAAACCAAGCCGCGGATCGTCATCGCGCTCGGGGCTACCGCCAGGTTGGATCCAAGGCGATTGGATCCGGTCTTCGATCGGGCAGGAAGATTTGACCGATCTAGAGGAGTCTGGGTTGATTGCAGCCGGGGCGGCGAGGCTGCCGAAGGGAGAGACGGAGCCACAACTTCGACCGGGTGAGTGCGTCTTGCTCGCCACTCATGTCGACCGGGGGTTCTCGCTTCCTCCGCACCCTTTCTTCCGAGGGTTTTTGAACTTCTTCGGGGCACAGCTCCACCACTTTTCCCCCAACACTATTATGTACCTAGCCGCTTTCGTGTCGATGTGCGAGAACTTCTTAGGGTGTCGACTGCACTAGGGTCTCTTCAAACATATTTTCACCATTCGCTCCCAGTCGGTTAAAAGGCGAAGTCGAGTGACTTGAAAACCCACGTTATCCAAGTGTGTGGGGGCTTAGGCATCCAAAAGAGGAATAGGAGTGCTTTCCCTACTATGACCCTTCCTGAATCCGTTAGAGGTTGGCAATCGTCCTGGTTCTACTGCCAGGATGTTGCTACTCCAGGTCATTCGACTGGTCTCCCTCCTTTCTCATTCGACCGTGTCCAAACTCCTGCTCCTCTGAAGGTTACTGCTGCCGAGACCATGGAGACGAGGATGTTGGTGGACCGAGTGGTATAGCTCATCAATGACGGTGTCACTGGCCTGGACTTGTTAGAGGTATTCCTTGCTAGGCGTATCCAGCCTCTCCAGGCCCGTGACCATTCGATGTGGTTGTATTCTGGGCCGGATGACACCACTCTGGTCCATCCGGAAGAAGTGCCGCTCGACACCGTGGCCTCGTGGTTGAAGAGCATTACGGGCACCCAAGATAACCCTAGAGGATCCAGGCGAGCCATCCCTTTCAGAAGCGACAACCCACCCGACAAGGTACGTTCTTTGTTCCGACTGTCTTCCGCCTGCATTCTGACTGAACTCGACGTTGGCTGACTCTTGTCTCGCCCAATTTGCTTCGCAGGTATTCACTGAGATGTACTCCATGCCCAACGGCGAACATGACTTCATGCAGGACCATGAGGGGGAGGACAGCGCTGAGGAGAGTGGCGAGTGGGAGTCTCCGGAAGGGGAGGAGGAGGAGGAGAGCGAGGAGTCGGACGAGGAGGAAGAGGTCGACTCGCCGCCGCGCTCCGAGCGTCGATCCAAGCAGCAACACGATCCATCTGGCGGTCGTGCGAAGAGTGCAGCTCCAAGTGCCACCACCCAGAAGCGCGCTCGGACGTCGACTCCGGAGCCGACGGAGAAGGTGGCTAAACAGCCAAAAGTCGTCCCTTCCAAGACCCGAAAGACATTGTCACGAATCAAGATGGACGTCCCCGTTGCCTCAGGGTGAGTATCCCATTTGTGTTTCTGTGAGTCGACTGAAAGTTCTCTCGATCCGACTGATCAGTCCTTGTGCCTTTTCAGCCCCGCCTCTGCTGCCACTGACATGGACGTTGACAAGGGACCAAAAGGCGAAGAAGCCACCTCACGAGCTGGTAAGTTTGTTCAACTCAGTTCCATCTAACTGAGTGAGTGGTCGATTGAATGAAAATTTCATATTACTCTTCTGATGTAGCTCCGCAAGATGTTGTTGTGCTCCCCGACGACGAAGGGGAAGAAGCGCCTCCGCAGGAGAGGAAGAAGAAGAGCGGGGGTTCAAGCAGAAGGAGACTTGAAGTCCAAATCCCTCAGTCGACATCGGCACCGGAGGCGATAGCTCGGACGAACGTCACATTTGCTGACCCGTTGACGACTGATTGTCCATCGGGGTCGACTGCACAGACGCGCCGCACCAATACAACTCCACTCGTCTGACCCAGCGGCTGCTTTGACTCCTCTGGAGCCATCTCTCTTTGCTACATATCAGACTCCAGATGACTCTCGAGTGCCGCTAGGGAGGCCCTTCGCCAGGCGAATCTTGTCATGGAGCAAGTGAAAGTGATGCATGAAGCTAGTCAGGTAGCTTACAATGCCAGCACTGCCCTTCGGACCAATGTTCAGGTTGGTAAACTTTCAAGTGAACTTTTGAACGTTGCTTTATATCTGACCACCCACTCGGTGTTCTTCCGTTTAGGTCTTCAAAAATCTCTGATTTTGCACTTTCTGAATCAGTGGGGGCACATCGAGTGCACCCACTGGGTGTAGTCCCCGAGACCACGGTCGGCTGCTGGCAGTCGACTGGGGTCTGATGAGTGCATTTTTTGAAGCTCTTTTGCTAAGTGTTCATCTGATCCAGTGGTAGCACGCTGAGTGCACCCACTGGGTGTAGTCCTCGAGACTACTGTTGAATATTTGATTTGGTAGTAGTCTGAGAATAAATCTTTCCCTTCACTGTAACTTGTATGTGTCGACTGACATGCCTGCCTTTCTGGATGCAGAGGTCTTGTGATCTTGGAGGTCGTCTCACCGAATTAAAGAAGAAGCATATCAGTGTTGAACTTGATCTTGAACTGGCGAAGAAGAACCTGAAGAGAGCTCAAGAAGAAACAACCATCATGGGAGGTAATCACTCGGTCATTTTGTCTGCTTTGTAGCTTCACACTTGGTGCTGGCTTTTCTTTTAGTCTCTTGAACCGAGTGAATTCGCAAAAGCAGATGTGCATAGTGAAAATCGCCAACTTCAGTCTCGTTTGAAGAGTGTTGTTTCTTTAGAGAGGATGAAGGAAGCTCTGGAGCAGAAGGACTTGGACTTGGCAGCTGCTCAGAAGGAAGCGCGCGAGAAGATGAAGCTTGGGGACAAGAAGCTGGCTTCAGTCGGCAAGTTGGAGGATGAGAATGCAACACTGAAGACAGCTGTCTCGGACGCTAACCGCGAAGTAGAGCAGCTGAGGAAGGACAAGGAGAACTTGACCGCTGAAGTTGAAGGTCTCAAGACCAGGACCGGCAAGCTAGAGTCTCATTTAGAACAACTTGCAGCAAAGCTTGTCCTGAAGCTTGAAGGTATGTCCATTCAGTTAAATAACCATTGTTGACTGGGTTTTGTAATTCTGTCGACTCATTGTTCGCTGTGATGAAACAGAATTCTGTCACGACTTCGAGGCTGAAACTGGACGGGTCGAGACAGGTCTCGACCCCATCAATTGCCCCATGAAAGATGAAGTTGCGATGAACTTGCTTCGACTGGAGTCTCGCTTGGATGGTGCGGTCGACTATCTGGCTCAACTGAAGGTGGCGATGGTCCGAGTGGACGCCGAGCTCTGGCCCCAGGCGGAGATGTCTCGAGACCTCGAGTCTTTGATGACTCGGCTGAACTAGATCGCAGACCGAGTGCAAGAATGGAAGAAATCTTCTGCGCGCTGTGGGGCTGACGTCGCCTTGTCTTTGGTCTGAGTGCACTGCAAGGAGGCCAAGGAGGACAAGCTGGCGGCTCTCAAAGTGGCAAACACCAAAAAGCACTCCTTCCAGGACTTCATGGCTACTTTCCTTGAGGCAGCCACTCACATCGCCGACAGCTTCTGCAACCCGGCCAGTCCTTCTCTCGCTGAGTGATTTAAAAAAATTATGCCACCACCTCGATTTGCCTCGGAATGCAGAGTGGATTTGTAATCGATAAAACTCCTTCGGACCTGGCACCCGAGCACTTTATTTTGCGGTTAGGAAACTTCAGATTTACCGCCTCACATATTGCGTCTGTCTTCGAATGAAATTTGCCTTTCCCTCGAATTATTGTCTGTTTGCTTAATGCAGCTTCTGGAGAAGAAAAGCCAGTCGACCGATCCGGGGATCCTCGAGTAGCATCGTTCAGCTCATCAGCAAGGCACTCAGCAATGGTCTTGATGTTCCAGTCGACCGGTTAGGTGATCCTTGAGTAGCATTGATCAGCTCATCAGCAAAGCACTCAGCAATGGTCTTGACGTTCCAGCCGACCGGTTGGGTGATCCTTGAGTAGCTTTGATCAGCTCATCAGCAAGGCACTCAGCAATGGTCTTGACGTTCTAGTCGACCGATTGGGTCATCCTTGAGTAGCATTGATCAGCTCATCAGCAAGGCACTCAGCAATGGTCTTGACGTTCTAGTCGACCGGTTGGGTGATCCTTGAGTAGCATTGATCAGCTCATCAGCAAGGCACTCAGCAATGGTCTTGGCGTTCCAGTCGGTCGGTTGGGTGATCCTTGAGTAGCATTGATCAGCTCATCATCAAGGCACTCAGCAATGGTCTTGATGTTCCGGTCGACCGTCGGATGATCCTTGAGTAGCATTGATCGGCTCATCAGCAAGGCACTCAGTAATGGTCCTGACGTTCCAGTCGACCGGTTGGGTAGGATTTTAACACTTAGGCGAGCACTGGGCTGCAGCTAAGCCCCCGAGTGGGAGGATCACTCTCCAGTTGGTAGGATTTTAAACACTTAGGCGAGCACTGGGCTGCAGCTAAGCCCCAGAGCGGGAGGATCTCTCTCCACTTGGTAGGATTTTTAACACTTAGGCGAGCACTGGGCTGCAGCTAAGCCCCCGAGCGGGAGGATCGCTCTCCACTCGGTAGGATTTTTAACACTTAGGCGAGCACTGGGCTGCAGCTAAGCCCCCGAGCGGTTGGATCACTCTCCACTCGGTAGGATTTTTAACACTTAGGCGAGCACTGGGCTGCAACTAAGCCCCCGAGCGGGAGGATCGCTCTCCACTCGGTAGGATTTTTAACACTTAGGCGAGCACTGGGCTGCAGCTAAGCCCCCAAGCAGGAGGATCGCTCTCCACTCGTAAGGATTTTTAACACTTAGGCGAACATTGGGCTACAGCTAAGCCTCCGAGCGGGAGGATTGCTCTCCACTCGGTAGGATTTTTAACACTTAGGCGAGCACTGGGCTGCAGCTAAGCTCCCGAGCGGGAGGATCGCTCTCCACTCGGTAGGACTTTTAACACTTAGGCGAGCACTGGGCTGCAGCTAAGCCTCCGAGTGAGAGGCAGACTCATCACTCGGTAGGATTTTTAACACTTAGGCGAGCACTGGGCTGCAGCTAAGCCTCCGAGTGAGAGGCAGACTCATCACTCGGTAGGATTTTTAACACTTAGGCGAGCACTGGGCTGCAGCTAAGCCCCCGAGTGAGAGGCAGGCTCATCACTCGGTAGGATTTTTAACACTTAGGTGAGCACTGGGCTACAGCTAAGCCCCCGAGTGAGAGGCAGGCTCATCACTCAGTAGGATTTTTAACACTTAGGCGAGCACTGGGCTACAGCTAAGCCTCCGAGTGAGAGGCAGACTCATCACTCGGTAGGATTTTAACAGTTAGGCGAGCACTGGGCTGCAGCTAAGCCTCCGAGTGAGAGGTAGACTCATTACTCAGTACGATTTTTAACACTTAGGCGAGCACTGGGTTGCAGCTAAGCCTCTGAGTGAGAGGCGGACTCATCACTCGGTAGGATTTTTAACACTTAGGCGAGCACTGGGCTGCAGCTAAGCCCCGAGTGAGAGGCAGGCTCATCACTCGGTGGGATTTTTAACGATTTGCTTCAAGGGAAGCAGATTCATGGCTAAGGTAATGTACACAAAAGAAACAATCAACAACCATTCGGGAGGAGCAAATTATGTCTTTTGATAGTTAAGCTAAAAGGTATTCCTTATTACATATGGTCGGTCTAAAACATCTAAGAATAGAAAGGGCGGAGCAGATCCGCATTCCAGGCGCGCGGCTCATCTTTGTTGTGTTCGACGTTGAAGAGGCGGTATGCTCCGTTGTGGAACACCTTGGTGATGACGAAAGGGCCTTCGCAAGCGGGGGCGAGCTTGTGTGGCCTTTGCTGATCCACTCGGAGGACCAAGTCCCCCTCCTAGAACGCACGACCCCTCACGTTCTTGGCATGGAATCAATGTAAGTCTTGCTGATAAATGGTCGACCGGATCAAGGCCATCTCTCTTTCTTCCTCCAAGAGGTCAACTGCATCTTGTCGAGCTTGCTCTGCCTCTTCTTCTAAGAAGAGTTCGACTCGGGGAGCGCTATGGAGCAAATTGCTCGGCACAATGGCTTCAGCTCCGTAGACTAGGAAGAATGGAGTCCGTCCAGTTGACCGATTGGGGGTCGTCCTCAGTCCCCAAAGCACCGATGGAAGTTCGTTGACCCAAGCCCCTGCCGCGTGCTTGAGGTCACACATTAATTGAGGCTTTAGTCCTTTGAGAATCAATCCATTAACTCGTTCCGCCTTTCCATTCGACTGGGGATGGGCGACTGAAGCGTAATCGACCCTCGTGCCTTGGGAGGCGCAAAAAGCTTTGAACTCTTCCGAATCAAAATTCGAGCCGTTAGCTGTGATGATGCTGTGTGGGATGCCATATCTGAATATAAGCTCTCTGATGAAACTCACGGCTGTGCTTGCTTCAAGGCTCTTGATGGGCTTGGCTTCGATCCATTTGGTGAACTTGTCGACTTCTACCAGCACATGAGTAAATCCACTCCTGCCTGTCCTCAAGGGTCCAACCATGTCCAGTCCCTAAACGGCAAAAGGCCAGACGAGTGGAATAGTCTTTAGAGCTGATGCAGGTTTGTGGGACATGTTGGAATAAAACTGACAGCCTTCACACTTGTCCACTATTTCCTTTGCCATATCGTTGGCGTGTGGCCAGTAAAACCCGGCTCGATATGCCTTGGCTACGATGGTCCGAGAGGACGCATGGTGACCATAGGTCCCCGAGTGAATATCGTTGAGGATCATTCGACCTTCTTCTAGCGTGATGCACTTCTGGAAGGCTCCAATTACACTTTCCCCGAACAACTGTCCCCTTATCACAGTGAAGGCTTTAGACCGTCGGACGATCTGTCGAGTTTCTTCTTCATCCTCTGGGAGTTCCTTCCTAAGGATGTATGCAATGTATGGCACTGTCCAGTCGGGCGTAATGACCAAAACCTCCATGATTAAATCGATCACGGCTGGGATTTCGACTTCAGTCGGATCCGTGGCGCTCTTGTGCTGTGGTTACTCTTCGGTGAAAGGGTCTTCCTGAACCGAAGGTGAATGGATGTGTTCCAGAAACACATTTCAGGGAATAGCTTCTCTCTTGGAACCTATCTTGGCCAGCTCATCTGCAGCTTGATTTTTCAGTCGGGGCACATGGTGGAGCTCCAAACCTTCAAACCTCTTCTCCAACTTTCTCACTGCATTGCAATAACCTGTCATGGCTGGACTCCTGACATCCCATTCCTTCATCACTAGATTAACCACCAAATCTGAGTCGCCATAGACCATGAGACGACGGACGCCGAGTGAAATGGCCATACGCAACCCGTAAAGAAGTGCTTCATATTCTGCTTCGTTATTGGAGGAATCAAAATGAATCTGGAGAACATAACTAAGCCTATCTCCGCGGGGGGATACCAAAACTACCCCAGCACCTGAACCATTCAACATCTTGGAGCCATCAAAAAACATAGTCCAATGCTCCGAATGAACTTGAGTCGGCAATTGCTGCTCAATCCACTCGGCCAGAAAATCTAGAATTGCTTGGGACTTGATGGCCTTCTTTGCCTCGAACTTGATATCCAAAGGGAGGAGTTCAATCACCCATTTGGCCACTCGACCAGTTGCATCTCTGTTGTTTAGAATTTTGGATAGTGGCGCATCGCCGACGACTGTAATGGAGTGGTCAGAGAAGTAATGCGCAACTTTCTTCATAGTCATAATATTCCATAGACCAGCTTCTGATAATGCGGGTATTGCTGCTTGGACGGAGTCAAAACTTCAGAGAGATAATAGACTGGGCGTTGAACCTTGTAGGCTTTTCCATCTTCCTCCCGTTCGACCGTGAGCACCGTACTGACAACTTGTCCAGTGGCTGCAATGTAGAGCAGTAAAGGCTCTTTGCTGATTGGCACAGCGAGCACCGACTGGGTGGAAAGCAGGGTTTTGAGCTCTGCAAACGCTGCTTCAGCTTCATCAGTCCACTTGAACTTATCAGACTTTTTCATCCATCGGTAAAGAGGCAAAGCCTTTTTACCGAGACGAGAAATGAATCGACTCAGGGCGGCCAAACAACCAGTCAGCTTCTGAATGTCATGCACTCGCACGGGGCGTTTCATTCAGAGGATGGTATCAACTTTCTCTGGATTTGCGTCGATTCCTCGTTCAGAAACGAGAAAACCGAGTAACTTTCCCCCTGGAACTCCGAACGTGCATTTTGATGGATTAAGCTTGATATCATACCTTCTTAGGTTGGAAAAGGTTTCTGCAAGGTCAGTCAATAGGTCGGAACCTTTACGAGACATGACCACGATGTCATCCATGTACGCTTCCACATTCCGACTAATTTGAGTGAGCAGGCACTTCTGAATCATTCTCATAAATGTGGCTCCGGCATTTTTCAAACCAAAAGGCATGGTGACATAGCAAAAGGACCCGAATGGGGTGATGAAGGCTGTTTTTATTTCATCGGGATCATACAGTCGGATCTGATGGTATCCGGAATACGCATATAAGAAAGACAAGCGCTCACACCCCGCAGTCGAATCAACAATCTGATCGATGCGAGGGAGAGGGAAATGATCTTTCGGGCAGGCCCGATTGATATGCTTGAAATCAATGCACATACGAAGTGAATCATCCTTTTTAGGAACCATGACTACATTGGCTAACCACTCGGAGTGGTAGATTTCATGGATGAACTCTGCTGCCAACAGTCGAGCTACTTCCTCGCTGATTGCTTTCCTCTTCTGCACGGCGGACCGCCAAAGGTGCTCTTTGACGGGTTTTACTTTGGGGTCGACACGCAAGCGGTGCTCGGCCAGTCCCCTGGGCACACCTAGCATGTCAGAAGGTTTCCATGCAAAGATGTCCCCGTTCTCACGGAGGAACTGGACGAGCGCTTCTTCCTATTTGCTGTCGAGGGTCGTTGATATATGAGTCGGCGCAGCATTGAGATTCGTCGGGTGAATATGCACTGGCTTTGTCTCACCAGTCGACTGGAATGCAGAATCTATGGCAGGCTTCTTGGCTCTCAGCAAATCACTCGGATCTGCACTCTTCTGATATTCTTGGGATTCAACTGCCGCCATTTGTTCGTCGGCGATCTTGGAACCTTTCTGGAAACATTCCTCAGCCTTCTGCCGATTGCCTGTAATCGTGATCACACCTTTGGGGCCGGGCAATTTCAGTTTGAGATACACATAACATGGGCGAGCCATAAAGCGTGCATAGGCTGGCCTGCCCAAAATGGCATGATAGGCACTCCGGAAATCCACGACTTCAAATGTCAACTTCTCCTTTCGGTAATGCCTTGAATCACCGAAAACCACATCGAGGGCGATCTGGCCGAGTGACTCGGCTTTCTCTCCGGGAATAAAACCATGGAAACTCATATTTCTCTCGCTAAGCTTGGACATCGGAATGCCCATTCCTTTCAAGGTCTCCGCGTAGAGGATGTTCAGACCACTGCCGCCATCCATCAGAACTTTGGTCAGTCGAGTGCCCCCAATCACAGGATCGACCACCAGTGCTTGCCTCCCAGGGGTGGCCACACGAGCGGGATGGTCTGACTGGTCGAATGTGATGGCCATCTGAGACCACCTCAGATAGGCAGTCTTCTCGGCAGGGGCGACCATGTTTACTTCTCTGTTGATGACCTTCAATCGACTCTTACTTTCAACATCAGCAAAAATCATCAGAGTGGAATTGACCTTGGGATAACCATAGTCTTCCTCCTCATTTTCCTCTTTATCCGACTCGTTTTCTTTCTCATTGGGTGGTTTCTCTCGGAACTGCTGGATCAGGAGTCGACATTGCCGGGTGGTATGTTTCGGATAAATCAGATTACCTTCCTCATCCTTCTTCGTATGGATGTGGCACGGCAAATCCAGAACGTCATTTCCTTCCTTGTCCTTCACCTTCTTAGGAGGCGAGGGCCCCTTAGGTTTTCCCTTAAACTTTCCTTGGTTTACTGCCGCAATCTCCCCAGGTGCCGCTGGCTCGGCCTTACGCTTCTGTTTCCGACTGGAGTTACCTCCACCGGCCTCTTGACCGACTGGTTTGCTCTTCCCGCTATGGAGTCGATCCTCCTCTTCCCCGTTAGCGTACCGGGTGGCTATCTCCATCATTCGAGCCAGAGTTATATCACAAGTTCGACCGAATTTCAAGACCAACTCTCTGTACTTGACGCCTTCCTTGAAGGCGCACACAGCCTGATGCTCTGAAACATTCTCGACAGTGTGATGCAAAGTGGACCATCTCTGGATGAACTCTCTCAAAGTCTCATTCGGCTTCTGCACGCAGTGCTGCAGCTCAGGCAATCCTCCGGGTCGCTTGCAAGTGCCCTCGAAAGTCCTCACGAACACTCGAGATAGCTCTTCCCAACTGTGAATACTGCTCGGAGCCAATTGAGTCAGCCATGCTCGGGCCGATCCTTCCAACATGAGTGGAAGATGTTTCATTGCTATCTCATCGTTACCACCTCCAATCTGCACAGCCACTCAGTAATCTTCAAGCCAAGTTTTAGGCTTGGATTCACCGGTGAACTTGCTGACTCCGTAAGCCAGCCTGAAGTTGGGAGGTATCACTGCCGCCCTGATGGCTCTGCTGAAACACTTGGGACCAGAAACATGCACTCGACTGCCACTTGTACGATCTCTGCCAGGGTC
Source organism: Triticum aestivum (assembly GCF_018294505.1). Lineage (NCBI taxonomy): Eukaryota > Viridiplantae > Streptophyta > Magnoliopsida > Poales > Poaceae > Triticum > Triticum aestivum. Next base: position 600,944,153 of record NC_057795.1, on the reverse strand, counting down.
TTCCCTGTGTGCTCTGTTTCGGTCGACCAGACCTTGAACGAGGATAGATCTTGCATCAAAGCCAGGTTCTCTTTGGTTGACTGAATGCCTGCACTCACCACTGTGACGGCGCCTATCATCGTTCCGCCGAGGCGCATATGATGCACTCCTCGAAGGAGGCGTGGGTCCCCGACGATGATTGTCGCAGTCGAGTGGAAGATCATATTGCACACGGCCTTCACGCCGCGGGGGCGATCTCAGGTTGTGGGCCGACTGAACCGTGTCCGCTGCAACGGATCTGCTATGAATCCTATTCCGCGACTGTGATACTGCTGTGTTCTGCTCTCCCGCTGCCCTGAGCAAGGCTCGGATCTGCTCCAGCCCTCTGCCAGCTTCCGATTGGGAAGGTTGGATCGACTCTGCTATCTAGGCTGCAGCTGTAAATTCTGAATCGGAGTGCGGTATACCTTAGGTGGGGGCGGGAAAAGCTGTCGTCGACTAGAGTCATGGATCCGTTCCTGGGCGCGCTCGTCGAGAGCGCGCTGAAGGTTGTCCAGTCAAGTGCGCTCAGTGAAGTTGGCTAGGCGCGCCTCCTCTAAGCCCCGAGCTTCGGGGATTTCTCCAACGATGGGCGTATGGAGTGCATCCATGTTGCGGCGACGAAGGTCTTCTCTCTGCTGCGAAGAGAGGGGCTCAGGTCGGTACTCCTCATGGACGTGTGACGGATTACCGCCTCTGTCTCTGTTGCCATCGCGACGAAACCCAGGAGGGATGTGAGGGCCATCGACCATCAGAACCTCGGCCGCAGGATCGCTCCTATCACACTCGGATGCAGTCTCTGCGGAGCCAGTCGACAGACCGAACAGGCCGTGGAGGGTTTCGTCGGGCTCGATTGGCGTGACTTGATGGGTGCTCGAGTGTCGAGCCACCACGTGTTTCACCCAGCGCTGAAGCTGCAATCGACCGGATCGCTTGCGGCGGCGTACAGCGGGGGGAGAAAACGCCATTGGAGCCGACTGATATTCAGTCGATGGCTGCCGAAGAAGAATGCCACGAACGCACGCGCGGAAGTGCGACGCCCCTCGGACGGGGAGCGCCTCGGTATCCACGGGAGCTTCCTAGAGCCACGCAGAGTCGTCGGTGATGAAAACAAGCGCGCCGAGACGGATCTCGCGGCCCTCAGCCCATCCGCCGCCGGAAACCATGATGATGATGATCGGAAAAACTTGCAACTTCACCAATAAGTCGCTAAGACACCTGCCCCACGATGGGCGCCAACTGTCGTGGTTCTAAGTCTGACAGTAAAAAGGGGGTAGGTATGGAGAGGCAAGATCTTAGCTATGGTGAAGGTGTACACACGATGTTTACGAGTTCAGGCCCTTCTCGGAGGAAGTAATAGCCCTACGTCTCGGTGTCCAGAGGCGGTCGATTGGATTATATGTGTGGATTACGGAGGGTGCGAACCCTTGTGCCAGAGGAGGGGGGTGGCTTATATAGAGTGCGCCAGGACCCCAGCCCCACTCCATTACAAGGGAACTAATGTACATAAAGTAGGGGCGTTACTGGTAACGCCAGCATTAAGTACTCTTAATGCTCATGAAGACTAAGGAATAAGTATCTGGCCGTTGTGTGCCCTCCTGACTACTGGTCTTCGATATGGTCGAGAGATCTTCATTGTGGTCGAGTGGTGATAGGTAACCACCGTCGAGTGATGTAACTGTCGAGTGGATTGCACTCGACATATGAGACTGGTGCTCTTCTGTCGACTCTTGGTCTTTTCATCTTCCAGGGTAGTGACCTTGGGTAGGACGTATAGGTCGAGCCTATGACCCTACCCGAGGTCTGTATCCTCATCAGTATGCGCGTGTATATGAGCGCTTGCGTCTGTACTGTGTCAAAAAAACATAAATGCGTGTCAAAAAGAACTAGTCAGTATACTCAGTATTTTGCATCTCGGAGAGGAAAACGAGAGAACTACGTATTTATTTACGGTGTAGATTCACTCATTTTGCTCCATATGTACTCCGTCTTGGTGTAGTCTAGTCACTTGTTGAAATGTCTAGAAAGGAAAATACTCCTTTCTGGTTTATAGGGATATACTAGCAAGTAGTAGTACGTACTAGTACTATAGTGGGCTCACATAGAAATTTTATCTCATGCAAGAGCCTGGCTATATGTGTGCTCCAATGTTCGCAACTTCCACGTTCGGGTTGCGCTTGGCTTTTCACCTCTTCGAGAAGACGAACAATGATGTTACTACTACTGCTTCTACAGTGTCAAATCCACTGCTGCATGTCCGTCCATGGCGAGCGGGAGTGATAGCTTGTTGTAGTACTATAAGCAAAAGCGAGCGAGGGTGGTAAAATCAAGCTTCTCCTCGTTGTACGAGTTGACGCGACACATCATAGCACTAGCCCCACATGCTTGCCTCTAAACTTGGCTGAAAGACCCGCAGTGTACAATATATTTGCTGCAACCTCTAACATTTACCCACCACAAATTAAAATATATATTCCTGTCTTGACCATATGAGCGTGCAATCACCAGGATGACAGGTAAGGCCAGAAGACCATTTTAATTTTCTAAAAAAAACTTCAAGACGATCACATAGCATGGAGCCGAACCCAACGATTTTAAGCTCACGGGCACGGTACACGCTATCCTAGACTACTCTACACATGAAACTGCCACACGAGCGTCCGGGCTGCGCTTGGCTGTTCGCCTCTTCGGGAAGTCGAACAATGATGGAGTACTACTGCACTAGAGGAGTACTACAGTACGCTTCTCGCCATCTGACACCGATTGAACTGCTGCATGTCCACCGCGTGCGGGATGGAGAGCGTGTAGCGAAAGCTTCTCCTAGTCTTGCCAGCCACCACGCTCATGGGAGAGGGAGGGACGCTCCTGCCTTTGGGTGTATGACAGGTGGGCCCGACAGGTGGGTGGCCAACCTGTCATACAGCCAAAGGAAGGTGCTGTTAAGTCCGCGAGGGAGAGATAATCAAACTTATCGTTGATGTACGAGTTGACGCGACACATCAAAGCACTGCACTCGATATATTTCAATAATTTGTGTTTACCGATGCATTAATTACAATGCATGCATGCATGCCGTGACTCTCCTTTTGATACATGCATGTCTTGATTTAATGCACCTTGAAGTAGTATAAATATGTGACGGTAAAGCTTTGTAATGCCCCGGCCCTCAAGCGAGAGACGGTTGTGCACGAGGAGGGCGAGATCATGCAGACGAAACAGGACCTGACGATGGAGCTCTCTAAGGTCTCGATGGACCTCACCGTGCTCCACTTCCCCTTGTGCCTCCGCCCCTTGACACCTCCAGTGTATGAGGTTCGAATACACCTCATCCGTTCGGCTGATCGAGCAAGGTGCAGGTTTCTTGATTGATGTGTTGTTTGATTGATTTTTGAAGTGCAAGGGAGGGCACCTGGCCTGCGTGGCCTGCCGCGTCGAGTGCCCCGGGAACCAGCGGCAGTGCCATAAGTGCGAGCACGGCGATGGCTTCGACGTACGGAACACGGCGATGGACGCCGTCCTTTCATCGGTGAGGGTGGAGTGCCCGCACGAAGGCTGTGGGCTCTACGTCACTTACCACAAGCTCGCCGATCACCAGAGCGTGTGTCCGCTCGCACCCTGCAAATGCCCCGTGACCATCTGCGGCTACGAAGGCCCGCCGCCGGTGCTCTACCACCACATCAGCACCGCGCGTTCCATGCTCGTGCACAAGATCCAGTACGGCAAGGTGCTCTAGCTGCAAGTGCCACTGTCAGAGCCACGGCTCTTGCTGTTCGCGGAGGAGGACAGCCGCACATTTTTCTTGGTTGGCGGCGTGCTCGACATCGGCCCGCCTATCGCCATGTCGGTCGTCTGCATCAGAGCGGGGGCATCCCCACTGCTGCACTACATGGTCAAGCTGTGGGCGAACGGCCCACTTGGGGAGCCCAAAGGCACGACCAACACCGTCAAGGTGGAAATGGAGGTGACAAGCAGCAAGGATCCCGATGACGTCGCCGTGCAGGAGCTGACCTTCTTCACAGTTCCGCCCAAGCTGCTGGCCGGGGCTAAGCTGGTATCCCTCCACATTCAGACTGACAGGCTCACGTCCTAAATGTTTCTATAGTGCCTTCTGTTTATCTTAGTAATATGCTAATATAGGGATTAGCTCGGTCTACTTTAGCTTAAGAAATGGTGGGTTTTGGTGGCGATGCAACAATTACTTCGACATCAGATCAGTAATTTCCAACAGTCGAACGGATATTTTGTGTGTGTTGGATATAAAGTTCCTTTGGCTAAGAAGTACTACTTGTCATCAAAATGGATAAAAGGAGATGTGTGTAGACGTATTTTAGTTCTAGATACGTCCCTTTTTATCCATTTTGATGACAAGCACTCCCTCCGTTCCACAATACATGCCTTCCATTTTTCAGAATATAGATGTATCTAGACATATTTTAGTATATAGGTACATCCATTTTTGGACAAATGGAAGTCAAGTAGAGTAGTACTACTTCGCTCGGAAATACTTGTCATCAAAATGAATAAAAGGGGATGTATCCAGATATATTCTAGTTCTAGATACATCCCTTTTTGTCCATTTTGATGACAAGTATTTTCGGACAAAGGGAGTATTTTGGAACAGACGGAGTATATGCTTGTTTGTTCACGAAGTGTTTCATACTTGTGCGAGTTGACGCGACACGTCAAAGTAGTACTACTACTAGTAGTACTCCCTCCGACCGTAATTTCTCTGCGCATAAGTTGAGGCGCAGATACCAAGCAGGGCCTGGTTGTGTTGGACAACTCACCGGACTGTGCACCAGGCAGACGAAGCTCGTGTCGTGTTGGTGCCGTGTGCGGCCCGCACATTAACCAAAACCTCGCGCCTCCAGCTTAGCCTCCGCATTTAAAACTTCTCAATCTCAAGGCCAAGGAGCAACGTGAATCCTATGATAGAGCCAATCGGATGGTTGAGAACACTACAATTCGTAGATATAGATGCGTGTGTGACCTCCCAGATGCAGAGGCTGGGGGTCATCATCCTCCTTTTCGAGAAAAAACAGATGTGTGTGTGAGAGGTCGAGTGTGTGCGTGCACCTCTTCTCTTCTTGTATAACGTACTCCCTCCGTCCGGAAATACTTGTCATCAAAATTGATAAAATGAGATGTATCTAGGCGTATTTTAGTTTTAGATACATCATTTTTTATTCATTTTGATGACAAGTATTTTCGGACGGAGGAAGTACTAAACTCAGAGTACAAGTGTATGTGGGTGGCACGATGGTGCGTGCGAGAAGTCCCGAGAGATAGGTTTAATGCGTCTGAAAAAAATATTAGCCTATAGCTCGCCACGCGGCTATTCCTGTCGAATACCCCATTAACCGTAAGATATGTATACGACGGTGCCAATTATTGCCCGTACACAGCAGTAGAAAAAGAACTACCATGGCATATGCTACACCACGGCCGAGAACACGTGCCCACGTTGCGCCATCCGGGAATAGTGCCGCACTTCAAAACTAGAACCGTCAATAAATTTTGAGCTTGCGTCTCATCACATTCCAAATTACTACTATTACTATGCTATATTGAATTGCAAACCTATTCACACCGATCACAACCTAAACGGTTTCCCACTTAGGAGCATATTAGTATTCGTTTATAAATACTACTATGCCAAGATGACTGCACATTCCTCCTCAACTCCTCATCCACAAAAACAAACAAGTCATTCAGCATCCTTCCCCTGTGTCTACCATGGCTAGCGTGAGTTCTGGGTCGAGAGATTACCACCAGGGAGAGGCGAGCATGGAAGCAGAAGCACGAGAGATGTCCCGCCTCGCTGTGAAAGCAGCCGACATGTCCTGCCATGCAGAAGTAGCAGTACAGAGGTCCTGCTGCGCCGCCGAAGCAGCATGGAGGTCCTGAAGCGCCGTCGATGTAGCACAATTGTCCAGCCGCGCCGCGAAAGCAGCAGAGATGTCCTGCCGCGCCGCGAATGCAGCAGAGATGTCCCGCCGCGCCACGGCGGCCTGGGAAAATGTCTTGCAGGAAGGCGACGACTCTTACATGCACATGCATGGGATCGTCCATAGCCAGATGGATCAGATCTCCGGCTGGGCGAGGTTGCAGGACGACATGAAAGCCTCATTAAGAGGCTACCGGCGTCATCCGGCAACTAAGGGAGGGCAATGAGAGGCTCCGGGCCGAGCGCGACCTGCTGGGGGCGAAGATCGTCCGAAGTGCAAACCGGCAGGAGGAGACCAGTGCCTTGTTGAAGAGGACCAGCGTCATCGTCAAGAAACTTATGGACGAGAATGACATGCTCCGCATCGAGCGCCAAAGGATGGTGGAGGAATCCGTGGATGCTCTCAAGCAGCGTCTTGAGGACACGAAAGAGCTCATTGTCGCTTGCCGCGGAGACTAGTTCCCGCGGCCTGCAGCAACGTATCAAGAAAGTAGAGATTAGCGAGCCAGATCCTTTGTCTTCCTTCTTCTTTTGCCCTTGTGTATTTCGGGCGTAGCCGCATGTGGCTTTTTTTAATTATCTTCCTAATTATGTAAGAAAATTATTATCCACTGTCGTCGTGCTTATATATTCATCAGTCTTGCTATAAGTCGCAGTAGATGCTATATAGGTCCGTCGGATCTTACACCAAGATCCATGCTTTCAGATTTACTTTTTTCTCTCTTAAATCTCAGTCGAGTGAGACATAGCCATGCCATTAAATAGAGACTCGGGCGCCATTAATGGAGACCTTGGGAGAGAGGTGGACGGCAGATGGAGGTCAAAGGGCTCTCCTCCCGATAAGCACGTGCAGGGGTCTGATCGCACGCCTCTCATACTCAAATAGCTACCCTGCACGACACCTCCTAGCTAATAAAAAAAGAAGACGCGTGGCGGCATGTAAATGGTAGTAAATAGAACGCCCATGGTTTCAATAATACTAGTGTTTCCGATTGTAATGTGACAACACTTGTTCCAAAATGACTTTGTTGATTGTTAATGTGTGCGCCTTCGCAAATCGGACCACAAAATTACCACAACATGTCGGTGCCATGTCATGGCACCGAGCCTAGTTTCATTATTTTCATGTGTGTTTTGGATTTACAGGAATTAAAAAACTAAGTTTCTCAATGTTTCCAGCCCAGCCACGACGTCCAGAATTTTGAATTTCATTCCCATTTCTTGCATGGAACCTAGAAATTTACCCGAGGACACACATGTGATTTTGCAACCAACTTTGGTGCACTGGAGCACGTGCTTGTATTTCAAATTTTAATTATGCACACAAAGGTGACAAGTTCCCTCTGAGAACCACGAGCCTTTTTGAGAGAAGCTCCGGTTTGCAAGAAGCTTACACCAAAATTTGTTCCTATTCGGCCAATTTTGTTTACCACAGCATGGTACTACCATGACATGACACCATGCCAAGTTTCATGATTTTAAAACCAAGTTTCTCAATGTTCTCGACCGAGCTACGATGCTCAGATGTTTGAATTTTATTCCCATTTCTTGCATGGGACCTAGAAATTCACCCGAGGACACGGATGTGATTTTTCAACCAACTTTGGTGCACATGAGCATGTTCTTGTAGTTTAAATTTGAATTATGCACATTAAATGACCAGAAACTCAATTAATGTATAAAAAAGGCCAAACGAACTCGAAATAATTCTAGAATTTTACAGGGAACTCATGTAGTTCTATGTTGCCTTTGTAAATAAACTCAAGGGGGACATCATATATCGCTTCACACTCAAAGGTGGCACGTTCCCTCTTAGAACCACGAGCCTTCTTGAGAGAAGCTTCGGTTTGCAAGAAGCTTATACCAAAATCCGTTCCTATTCGGCCAATTTTTTTACCACAACATGGTAGTACCATGACATGACACCATGCCAACTTTCATGATTTTCAGACGTGTTTTGGATTTACAAGAATTTTAAAACCAAGTTTCTCAATGTTCTCGGCTGAGCCACGATGGCCAGATGTTTGAATTTTATTCTCATTTCTTGCATGGGACCTAGAAATTCACCCGAGGACACAGATGTGATTTTTCAACCAACTTTGGTGCACGAGAACATGTGCTTGTAGTTCAAATTTAACTTATGCACATTAAATGACCAGAAACTCAATTAATGTATAAAAAACTACAAACGAACCCAGAATAATTCCAAAATTTAATAGGGCACTCATGTAGTTCTATGTTGCCTTTGTAAAGAAACTCAAGGGGGGGCAGCATATATCGTTTTGCACTCAAAGGTGGCACGTTCCCTCTTAGAACCACGAGCTTTCTTGAGAAAAGCTTCGGTTTGCAAGAAGCTTATGGGGTTGTTTGGATGGCAGCCCCAAGTTGCCCTTCCAAATTTTTGGTCGTTGACCACAGGTTGGGCCAGTGTTTGGATCGCAGCCAAGTTTTTGGCTCACAGCCAATTTTTTGGCCAACCATTGTGATTCCACAATATCGTGTGGGTGAGTTCCCGATGGCTATTTCCTTCCCGAAAATTTTGGCATGCCGTCGTTTTGGTCGGGCTGGTGTGGGCATAATCCAAACGGCCCCTATACCAAAACTTGTTCCAAATCGGCCCAATTTTTTACCACAACATGTTAGTGCCATAACATGACACCATGCCAAGTTTCATGATTTCCAGGCGAGTTTTGGTTTTACATGAATTTAAAATCTAAGTTTCTCGATGTTCTCGGCCAAGTGACGACGCCCAGACGTTTGAATTTCATTCTCATTTCTTCCATGGGACCTAGAAACTCAACCAAGAACACACATATGATTTTTCAACCAAGTTTGATGCACCGGAGCATGTGCCTGCAGTTCAAATTTGGATTATGCACATTAGAAGTCCAAAAACTCAATTAATGTATAAAAAGGCCAAACGAACCAGAAATAATTCCACAATTTAACAGGGCACTCATATAGTTCTATGTTGCCCCTGTAAAGAAAATCAGGGGGGAGGCATCGTATATCGTTTCGCACACAAAGGTGACACGTTCCCTCTCGGAACCACGAGGCTTGTTGAGAGAATCTCCGATTTTGCAAGAAGCTTATACCAAAACTTCTCCCAATTCAGCCAAAAATTATAGATATGAAATCAGGGTTTAGATTATCGCGAACATCTCGATACCTAGACCAAAGTACTATAATTTGAATTCAAAATAAAATGGATACAAATATTTGAATTGGAGATCGTATGGTACATGTAGTGCATAGTGAAATATGATTAGTGCTATATGCATGTTATTTGTTATCAAGATAGTATTTAAATTATTGTATAACTTGACAACAATCATATTCAAATAAGGAAAATTGATTCAAATTTAGTCCATATGGTAGACAACAATATATATGTTCACATGGTGGAGGAAAATGTTCATATATGATGGAAGATCAAAATGTACGACTACATCAATTATAAACCGCAAGGTCACCTAACGATATATTCAAATACAACATAACGTGGATTCAAAAATTGAAAATCGAGATCCTGGCATTTGTAATCATATAAAAAGGGACATTACTCTTTCTTCTGGTGGGAATTGATTTGTTTTTTGTTGTTGTTGAGGGAAGTGCGAATCGATTTGGTACTGTACAGGGTTATCTTGTTCTCCCGATTTTTTTACATTTTTCTTGTAGTTTTTTCAATGGCATCTATAGCAATATACTAAAAGGGGACGTGACTCTCGTGTGTCTTGTATGAATTGTTTTTTACACGTTAAGTTTGTTCTGCCGAATAATGAATCCACACCTTGTTATCCCGAAATTTTCAAGCTCGAGTATCTTTTGTCTCACCTGCTTTCAAACTCCTGCCTCTTCAACCCGCGCCGCGCCTTGTTATCTCGAAATTTCGACGCGCGCGAAAACTCCCTCCTCATCTGAAATCGGTCCCGCAGCCCAGACACGCGAAATCCCCCTTCTACCCCTCAACCGGAAATGAAGCTCCACGTCGTGGTGTCAAAACCGGTGGGGGTACGCTGGTAACTTACCCTACATTTCAGACGAGCGCATCCCTAAGCTTGGCTCCCCCTCCCTTCCCCTCCCCCCCCATTCATACACCGAGGCCGCCAAAACCCGCGAAACTCCACGCTCCTCCGTCAGCCTCCCGACTGTCGCCCAGCCGGAGACTCTTCCCCGACTACATCGTCTACCGCAACAGCTCGCCGTCCCTCATCCACCGCACCGGATGAGGATCTGTCGTCGATCTCGTCGTCCCATCGGATCAGCCGCCCCGTCCTCCACCTCCAAAGAGCTGCCCCAACGTTCGCCTCGTCTATCACGCCACCTCAATCCCCACAGCGTCATCTTGACCTGCCCCACCGGAACCGCAGCACCCTCACCAATTCCTCCGATGAAGCCGAGGCCAACTCGGTACCACCAAGGAGGTTCTGCACTCACCGCTGAATTTTATCTTTTATTCAATCTCATGGGGATGCCGGTGCTCGATACCGAGCAGCCATGGTGGGTCTCCATCAACGGCGCCGTCGCCGGCCACATCATCCACCGCGTCTCTCCCCCATGTTGTTGCTTCCTCGGTGGCGACTTCCACACAGGCACTAGCTGCAGCTGCTCTGGCTCTCGCTCGTGTTGCGGCTCTGTTCTTGCTGTCGGTCACGCTGTTGTACTGCTCTTGCTTTCGTTTGTGCCGCTGCTCTGCTCTTTCTCTTGCTCACGCTGCTGCTGCTCTTGCTCTTGCTCGCGCTGCTGCTGCACGACCTCTGGCAGCTATAGGAGTTGCTGCTTTAGCACTCACTCGCGGCGCTACTGCACGACTTGCTCTCTGCTAGTGTGTTCCCTACTCGAGCGTCTGCTGATTTAGATCACTGCTTCTCTGCTACTAGTGCTCGAACGCCCTAAACATCTATTGCAATGCTCTGCTACTAGTTCAATCAGTTTCGACAGTAAATTCAGTTTCGACTGTAAAGTTCAGTTTCTTCAGTTAAGTTCAGAGTGAACAGTACTTACAGAATCTGTCGAAGCAGCCGTGGCGCGGCTGATGCATTTTACATCTAGCACTTTTTGGTGATGTATTTTACATCATCTATTGCAGATGATATTAGAGTCCCACTTTAGATTAATGTTGTCTGTCTTGTCCTGCTTTAGCCACGCCGCCGTACACCTCATCGGAGCTGCTCCAACGACGAAACCGTCCATCACAGCGGAGCAGTACCCTCGGCGCCGTTTCCAGAGGCCTCGAATCTTCTTCCCTGCCTCCGACAGTCACACCAGCATCACCATCCTCCACGTCCAACCCAATGATGCTAAGGTCCACAAGTCTATGCGAAAGAGGTTGTACACTCATCACATCACTTTGTTACTCTGCATTCATGTCGATCCCTCAGGGATCCTTTGTTGTGGAACTACTATTCGTGCATTTGGTTAGAAGGAGTGGAGCAAAGCAAAACTGGAGGATTTTTTTTCCTCTGGTGTCTCTTTCGAAGGAAAAACGTAGGAATTTTAATATTCACTTGGACATCCTTTTCAAATTAATGTGCATGAAGAACAGAACTAATTGCATTACTAGCATAATAAGATTCTTATTTTTTTTTCATTTTCACGTGGTTTGACTTTAATTTGACCACGTTTCTCCATTCCTGTGTTCTTCCAATTCATGTGAACCAAACACCCAGGTTGACTAAAATCCTATGTTTCCAAATGCTCTATTTTGCACGTGTATTCCTATCCTATTCTTGTGTTTTTCTTGTCCCTGTGTTTATAGAATCCTCCAATTCTAGGGAGCCCTTACAGATTTACTTCATTTTCAGATAGGCGTCAAAGAAAACTCTGTGTGTTATGTCCTGCTCCTGCCGTGCCGTCATCCACCCCACCTGAGGTGCACCATCAACATAAGCGTTCACTGCAGCAGAGATTCCCCCTGCAGACTTTCTTTTGCCGCCTCAGATCATATTCCCTGTTGCCGGCAGCCACGCCAACTGCATTACCATCATCGACTGAGCAGATGAACTTGAGTACTACATAGTTCCGGAACAGAGGTCGCAGTATTTCGTGTTTGCTTACGTTATACATCGGTTATTATTACTTGCTACTTTATCGTTCAAACTTGAGTTTTAAAATGCCCGTGGATCTCATACCGAGGTAGCAACGAATAGTATCTGTCTACTATCTGGTTCATCTGGGGTCTTCTATGTGGTTCATGTTGGGTGGGCAACAAACAATAGATGATCCATTGTCTATCTTTTTGAACTGAAGCTATAATCTACCTGCTATCATTAGTTTTGGATCCATCCACTCATTTGCTACCATCAGTCTTGATTTTTGCATGCACCCCTTAGGCCTGACAAAATCTAACTATTTTTTATTATGCATGTCAGATATTGTACACAATCGTACTGAACATGTAGAGAAGAAGAGAAGACCGTTGCAGGGGAATATAATGTCATGCAGACACCGCTCCATGGTGGGCGAAGTGCCCCCCCCCCTCCTGCATTTCCATATTGTATTCCATAGGAAGATAACTGTTCAGATGGGGATTCAGAAGGAGCCGACCACGCATGTTTACCACCTGAGTTGTTTGCTCTAACCTGGCATGCTGATGTTGGTCATATCATGCATATGGCGCCTCACATTGCTTACATTATACATCTTATATGTCATCGGCTTAGTTTAGATTTGCTTTGTGTGAATACCATCTGTTTGGTTTCTATATCATACTCCCACCATTCCTAAATATTTGTCTTGTTAGAGATTTCAACAAGTGACTACATACGGAACAAAATGAGTGAATCTACACTCTAAAATATGTCTATATACATCCGTATGTGGTAGTCCATTTGAAATCTCTAAAAAGATAAATATTTAGGAACGGAGGGAGTATATGGGAATTATGCAATGCCATCTTCTTTAGCCAGGTATCATATACGTGAATCATGCAATGACATCCTGTTTAGCCAGTCATCGTATATGTGAATTGTATCGTGCCATATTTTTTCCATAATGTATTCCATTTGTCAACAATGTTTATACATTCATCTACTATTCCTGTGCATCAGCCATTTTAGTCGGTCATGGGAAAATCTGGAGTGAAAACAAGGTCTTCTGAGCAGTCAGTGCTACCTGTCGATGCAGATTTCTTGCTGGTTACAGATAGCTCCTAAGAAGAGGATTCAGGGACAGATGATCAATCGTATCCCCCCCCCGAGGTGCATGCTCTAACTTGGCAGGGTTATATTGCTCATATGATGCATATGATGTCTTGCATTGCCAGGCCATCTGCTTAGATTAGACATGCTTTGTGTGAATGCCTCATGTTTGCTTTCTATATCAGCTATGTGAATTATGCAATGCCATATTTTTCAGCCAGTTATCATATATGTGAATTATGCACCGCCATGCAGTCAGGCATCATATATGTGAATTATCTCATGCCATATATTTTTTATTACGTATTTCATTTGTCGACAATCTATGTATATTGAACTACTCTTCATGTGTATCAGCCATTTGAGCCGGTTATGGAAAAATCTAGAGTGAAAACAAGGTCTTCAGAGCAGACAATGGTACCTGTTGAAGCATATGTCTCGATGATTACAGGGAGCTCCTCAGAGGAGGATTCAGAGACAGATGACAAGTCCTATATCCCACCTGAGGTGTATACTCTAAGTTGCAATGTTTATATTTATCATATGATGCATATGGTGTCTTGCATTGCTTAGTTTAGACATCATATGCACAATATTGGATTCCATCTGCTTAGTTTAGACATCATACATGCGAGTGCCAGCTGCCTAGTATATGAATCAATTATGTCAATTATATCATGCCATCCTGTATACTTAGACAACATGTATGTGAATTATGTCATCCCAACCTATTTTAGAAAGACATCATATAGTTTTGTCATGTCATCCTGTTTAGATACTCATCATATGTTGAATTATACCATTATATCCTGTTAAGTTATCCATCATATATCTGAAATTGTGTCATGCTATCCTGTTTAGTTAGGCATCATATATGTGAAATTGTGTCATGCTGTCCTGTTTGGTTAGACAACATATATGTGAATTACCACATATGTCTATCATACAATGTCTATACGTTCAATTTCTTTTCTTGTTTATCAGCCGTTTGAATTGGAGGGGGTGATGGCAGTATCTAAGGGAGCAAAAACCCGTTCTTCACAAAAGACAGTGCTACCCGTCGATGCAGATAGAACCATGCTTGTACTGGCCCACAAACTAGCCCCACCACACATAATCGAGACTCTTCCAGATTGTACACTTCCACCGTTGGGCAGAGAACCAGCTACAACCCATCTAACCGCGACCCCAGCAGATAGTAACCCACTTCTAGTTGACAAAGCACCATGTCCACCACAGAGTACCCCCACACGAGTAGTTTGTAAAGCTACTGCAGTGCCCAAAGCACGAAGACCACCACAGCGAACCCAAACTCCACGTTTAAAGCAAAAGAGCAACTGTTCTCAGGTCAGATTCCGTAGCTATGGTCCATATTCCTTTTCTGTTGCATCACTGTATTTATCATACCAACTACTTCTGAATTTGAAGGATCCACTTGAAACTCCAATGGTGCAACAGGTATGTTTTAAACCTATTTCTTTAACTGGATTGTTGTTCTAACTTCTTGCTCTATGTTGATTTCAGTTTAAGTTGTATAAACAGTTATGTTCTCATGTGATGCACATTACAAGTGTTGCCAATGTTGTGTAGTTTCTCACACTTATATTCTGTCTATGTTGTTGTGTCCCTATCTTGATTAGGCAACATAAACTAGAATGATATGGACAATACAGTGACCATAGTACATAGATATATGTTTGTTTCATGCTGTTATCCTGTCCACCTTACTACTCAACCGGTTTACCAAAATGAGTTTCGTATACTACAAGCTTAACATGTGATGCGTCTGCTTGTTTCTCTTGTAGTATGCAAACAGAATATTGGAGAAGAGCACCCCCACTATGCCATGATAGAGAAAGTAATGTAGATAAGGTTCAAGATAGTGAGACAACCCTGTTGGTCTCCAAGAAAGATGATAAAACGATATTGTAGACAGTGAGAAAACCCCACAGTCATGCGTTGATGTAGTGTTCGAATTACTGGCTAGTACCGCTGGCACAAGCTCTTCAAACTCGCTGCCTGAATCACTTCGGCTCCTTCAGTCTCAGCTACAAGCTAAAAGGCACCAGTCAGCTGTGACGCGGCAAGAAGCCGAAGGACTGAGGAAGTCCTTGTAGAAATCAGATGCGTACTTTCTTGTGCAACAACAAGCGCTAGAGGATTTAAGTGCCAAACAAGAGAAAGTTAATAAGCTTGCTAAGCATCTTGCCAGCATTATGGGTACCCAGGATATTGTTTCTTGAGCTCTTCTGAAGTGGTTTCAATTCTGGACTTGTTTTGCTGTGACGTTTATATGCTGATTTGTTCCCTATATTTGCACTGGTGGCGAACTTTGATGCCCAGTGGATGTAATATGTGTAATAGCCGTGATAGCCTAGCGTAAGTTGCTTGCTTATTTATTTCCTTATTGTCTTGTTTATTTGTTTGCTTGTAGTCAGTGCAGTTCTTTTTCCGCGGTTTGCTAGTGGCCGCAAGAGCCTATTTTTTAAAACTAGGCCACAATAACCATGGACTACATATTTACTGTAGTGACACTGGGCCTCCTACCGGCCGTAGAAACAATGGGCCTTCTACGGGCCATAGAAACAATGGGCCTTCTACGGGCCATGGACACAATGGGCCTTCTACGGGCCGACACATTGGGCCTTCTACGGGCCGTATCATCAATGGGCCTTATATGGGTCGTATGATCGATCGGCCAAACATGGGCCAATAACAGACCGCATTATGGCCGTAAACAGGCTAGAGTTGGAATCGTCCGTTCATGGGCCGACCATAACGGGCTATCGTTAATAGGCTGTATTTGATGACGCTATGAAAACGGCCCAACGTATTAACGGGCCACAAACAGGCCGACTGTAACAACGGGCTGAATTTGGACCACAAGCAGAAAATGACAGTAACGGGCCATAAGTAACTGAATGCTGGAAATGAGCCCAAGAATAAATGGGCCCTGAGAAGGCCGAAAGATAACATGGGCTGGAATCGGCCCAACGTATTAACGGGCCACAAACGAGCCGACTGTAACAACGGGCTGAATTTGGCCCACAAGCAGAAAATGACAGTAACAGGCAGTAAGTAACTGAATGCTGGAAATGAGTCCAAGAATAAATGGGCCCTGAGAAGGCCGAAAGATAACATGGGCTGGAATCGACACAATGGAATAATGGGCCATTAATGGGTATAAAGTGATACACTGTTCATTACGGGCCAGTTTCACCACGGGCCGTTAATAGGCCAAGAGTTACAAAGGGCCTCATATGGGCCGAAAGACGTCATGGGCCATACATGGGCCGGAAGTTAAAACGGGCTGGAATCATATTGGACGGCCCAGATGACGCTACTGGGCCTAATTCGGATAGGCCATAAAGGGCCCTGTGTTAGCGGGCTGTAAATGGACTATATGTGAACAGGTCGTTAACAGGCTTTCCATGGGCCGGCCCGCCACCTTTTGACCAAGTCAAATGGGCCGGCCTATTCACAGGAATGGGCCTCTGTTGGGCCGTGCCACGTGTCGATGTATCATAGGCGCCTTCGGTCCAATGAGTAGATGACATCTGTCCCAACGGTGAGGCGACATGTGTTTACTCCAGCCAATGATGATTTTACACATGGAAAATCAACATTGGTCGAGGCTGTTAACGGGTTATCGGATCCAAAACCGGACCCGATAGCTTAACGACGTTCCGTTACGGTGGATTCCACGTGTCGGTCAGCCTTGACGAAAGCACTTCTATGACGCGCGAATTATCGTCATGGAAGTGGCCACTTCCGTGATGATAATTTTGGTAATGTCATGGAACACTTCTACGACAACACAGGTATGACTATCTTGATTCTGCCATAAAATCGTCATGGATGTACATGCATGACAGAAAATGTGACCTACTGTGACAAACACGTATCATCACGGAAGTGTATTTTTTTATAGTGGTGGCGGCCGAGCGCGGGGGGTAGGAGGCGAATCTGGGCAGGTGGCTTGACTTTTCGCCTGCCAATGTGGCCATAGGAACGCCTTTCCCTTGCGCCGGAGCCCCCGAGCGCCTCACAGTACGCCGGGTTCGGCCTACTAGCGTCGGGCGCAAAAACGGGCCGAGCCGGCGGAATTCGGCGTCCTGGGGGCGCGACTGGGCCATTTTTTCAATGCAGGCGCAAAAAATGTCTGGGGAGGCCGTTCTGGGGGCGCGGCTGGAGATGCTCTAACAATGTGGGAGCCCATACATGGCAGTAGAGACAATTTTTTCTTGGTCATGGGAGACAAAGGGGTATTTTTCAGTGAGGTCAGCGTATGCCTCTAAGTTTTGGGGAAGGGACATAGTTCCCTCGATGGAGCTGACTTGGAAATCTCAGGCACTATCACCGTGTCGCTTCTTGCTAGGCTTGCCCTATGAAATAGGTGTTGGACATCGGGCACACTCACAAGAAGAGGATTACCACATTAGGAGGCTTGCCCTTTCTGTGATTAGCAGGAGGAGACTATAAACCACATCTTTATCTCTTGTGTCTTTGCCAGGACGATCTGGGCAGCGATATGCACGGCTTTGGGGAAGCATGAGTGGGCTCCGACCCATGTTGACTCTCTTCAGGAAGTTATGCAGTAAGGATGGATTCCAAGTCATGACAAGAAAGGACCTTCACACAATCTTCCTTTTAGCTATCTGGGAGGTGTGAAAGCATTGTAATGCTATTGTTTTTGATGGAGCTACACCCGAGCTGGACAGGGTCCTGCATAGGATAACGACGGAAGGTAGGGTGTGGGCAATGGCAGGGCTATTCAAAGGGAACATGGGTCGATACTCGGTAGAATCGAGCGGTGGGCAAGTAGTGAGGAGTAGGCTTCGTGATTAAGTGGAGTGTATGTGAGTGGACTCGTTGCAAAATTCTGTTAGCGACATTCTTTGCACTTCTTATTTAATATATGATATGCACACTCGTGCATATTTGAGAAAAAAAAGTGATTCTAGCGTCCTTCAAGACTAGGGTATACATAAAGGTCCTGACTGCTAGACCATCCATATTTGATAGTTGAGAGCCGCCTTGAGAGGAGAAGTTCAAACGTAATTTGGTTAGGTGTGAGAGCAGCAGGCAAGAACTTAGGTGGTTAAGAGAAGATAAACCTAGTCCCCCACATGAGAAAGGCAGACAAACAAAATCCCATGGAACTTTACACTACCTCCCCCCCCCCCCCCCCCCCCCCTCCCCGCGACACTATGTCCCGACCCGCCTAAAAAAGGCCCTACAAATCTTATCGATCTCGAGGACAACGCTCATAGGCATCAACAGAGAAGTCATGGCATAGATAGGCAAGGCTATAAGAACTGACGGAACCAGAAAACCCCAACCTGCAAGAGACGAAAGTACCCCACACCAACCTGCCAGATGGTGGTCAAATCTTGTCAATGATGAAAAACAATTATGAAAGATTAAGCTTCTGAGTTGATAAAGGCAAGCCAAAGTATGACTGAGAGAAGGAGGCAATAGTACACCCAAAGATATCAGCTTAATCCTTGGCAATCTCCGGTTCAATGTTGATAGGAGCAAAAGTGCTTTTGTGAAAATTAATAAGCAGACATGTTGCCTACGAGAATTGGAGCATGATAGACTTGAGAGTCTGAATCTTTTCAGAGTCTGCCTGGAGAATGATCAGCATATCTTCTGCGTATTGAAGGATCGGGCACGGTATCTCAGGGTCAATTGGGTGTGTTAGCATGCCATCGGAAGAAGCTTGAAGAATCAATCATTGCAGGATGCCGGCAACAATTATAAATAGATAGGAGGACAGCGGATCTCCTTGGCGCAGACCTCTTTTGCAGTTAATCCATGGACATGGCTTCCCATTTGGAACAATCGCAGGCTTGAAAGGTTCATGTTTTGGATCCAGTCACAGTAGACTACAGGAAAACCTTTAGCATGCATGATGGCTGGCAGAGCCAACCAAGACACCGAGTCAAAAGCCTTTTGGAAATCAAGTTTGAGAACTATAGCAGATTTTTTGCGCTTAAAGCACGTTTAAAATATATCCGCGACATAAGTAAAATTATCAGCGATGCCTCTTCCCTTGGTAAAACCGGATTGATGCTGATGGATGAGAGAGTAGATTAAAGGTTGCAATCTAGAGGTAAGGAATTTAGAGCTCAACTTGATCACACAATTTTGTTAGGAGACAGGACAAAAGTTGTCTAGAGATGTGGCGCCAAATTTCTTCAGCAATAAGACAATGGAGACTTTAAAGTGAGCTCTATTTTTCATGTTAGTACAGATGCTAGCCACTCAACCCAACAAGTTTTCATGCCAAGTGTGGCCCCTCAGTCTAAATGCATTGTAAACGAGAAAGTTTGTGCTACTTAAATGGGCTTGGCCCATTTTTTACAATATTTTAAAAATTATAAACATTCTGTAAATTATAATCATAATAATAAAGTTAGATTCAAATATTTATGCGTTATTAAAAATTACCTGCTGGTACATAAATATTTTTGTGCATGTATTATTTTAGAAAATATATAAACCAGGACCCATACCATGCTTTGGGTTATATATTTGTCGTACATAAATAATAATCTCGTGGCACACAAATATTCATGTGCACAAAAAATATATTTATAGAGGCATGCAACAAAATCAATTACTATAAAATGTTGCTGTAATTTTTACAAATATTCACTTATTATTTAGAGAATATTATATTAATTTTAGCCATGATTATTAAACATATTTAGTACATACAGACAATTAAAATATACATTTATGGCATTTTATAAATAAAATAATATTTTTTTGGAATACAAAGATATTTATACATGTATGGCTTCTGTTTAAATTATGCAAAATTAGGGATAACTACATTTACTAAATATTTATGAATATTCACTGGTGTATAATTTCACTTGTGGCTTATAGTCATAAATGTTTTATACTGTAAATATGATCCACGAGTTAATATTCATGTAAATATTTTAAATTTTAAATTGCGAATATTTTTTAAATTATACACATTTTTTCTTAAACAACATACTTATGAATTATTAAAATATGCATATAATTGCAGCCCATCCACAAGTTTTTCATTTAGTGTACATTAAGGTTGAGGGGACACAATTGGCAGGCGCCCCTATATCTTGCCTTCAGCGAGTGAAACTTCCTATTTTCATTTTCTGTTTCATTTTTGTATTTTTGTTTATACTTTAAAATGTTCTAAATATATACATATTACAAAAACACTCTACAAACTATATTTGAATAATGTTGAAGAAGTATTTGAAAAATGCTGAAAGATATTTAAAAAATGTTAATCAAGCATTTAGAAAATGTTGAAAAAATATTTGGAAAAAAGTGAACAAATATTTGAAAAAAAATTAACTAAGCATTCGGAAAATGTTTAACAAATATTCTAAATTTTTGAATCAAGCATTCAGAACATGTTGAATGTGTATAGAAACAATGTTGATCATGTATTAAAAAATGATGATTTTTGAATCATGTATATAAAATGTTAATCACGAATTTGAAAAAAATGTTGAACAAGTATTTAAAATATGTTGAACAAGCATTTTGACGGATCCACTGCCCGTCATGATGGAGAAGGCTGGAGATCTCCGGGGCGTAGCTTAGGGTCGGAGTGGAGTGGCTAGTAATGTTTCTTCCAGGATGCAGATGAAGATGGTAATATGCGGGCTTGGGGTGGGCGGGGTCAGACATGACGGGGCGCGGAGAGTGTTGGTCAGCTCGAACGGATAGGGGGGATATGAGGGGTGCAATGGTCAAAATTTTGTGACCTATCACTGACCGTGTCGTCGGCCTGGACGTATAGGCAGCACTTGAGGTGTCCGGCTGTAGATGCTTATGGCTTCTAGATCCTTGGCTGGTGAGGACGGAGGGATAGCCGCAGGAGAGCGGTCAAGGAAGGAGAGAGATGGAAAAAAAGAAGGAAAAAGAAATGTCTCACCGACATGAGAGTCCCGTGAGAAGGGAAATGTTAATAAAACTGGAGTTTGCACATTTGCTCAAGTACCTCAAAATATACATTTGCTCAAGTACCTCAAAATATTTTGAAATGCACATTCTAATCATTCAGCACCTCAAAATATTTTGGAATGCACATTCTAATCATCCAGCACGTGACCTTCTTGTCATCTTTTAGGACCACCTCAACAATTGAAGTTGGATTTCCTCGTAAAGAAGAAGAAGAAGAAGAAGAAGAAGAAGAAGTTGGGACTCTTTGGAGAATCTCGAGTTGCTCACATCCAGAGTTTTCCTAACGGAAGATGCTACCAGATTATCTCCCGTTGGCACCCCTCTCTAACCTTGCTGGTAGCTGTTCCGTGCCACGAGTCATACGCATATGCAACGTGCGTGCGACCATGCGCCCACACGTACCGTGCACGCATATGCAACGTTGCAGCTCGTGGCTGCTGCACGTCGGCCACCACTGGGAAGCAAACAACGACGTACGGCGTCGCCATCCGGGCACGGGCACGGGCACGGGCCGGGGAGATCGATCTCACATGGCTTCACGCAACTGTAGTCGTCCTTGGGTGACGTGTTCGCCTGCTACTCCCATGTAGAAATGCTGAACCCTTGAGCGTCAAACATTTTGACAATTTTGCGCCAATCAATTGCAAGTTGCAACGTTTCACCAACTAATTGCAGCCTTATTAATCAAAAAAAATTGCAGCCTGTACCGTTTCGTTTGAAGAAGGGCCATTGGATGGATAAATTTCTGGATTTGCTAGTTCTCAAGCAACTGAAATTGATTTTGTGTATGCCAATTTCCGTAGAGATGAGTGCCACCTGGGCTCAAGACGCGACAGGGTGCGGCGGCGACCCCGGCCATGGCTCGCCCGAGCCGGAGGCTTGACGGGTTCGGGTGCAAGAGGGAGGATGGGTTACGGGGAGGTTGTCGGCAACGGAGATCATGCCAGGATATAGAGGGATGGCGTGGTTAGGCCTATGGAGGTGGGTGGGTCAGGGAAGGAAACGCCGTGCTAGTCGAAGAAGAATAATCTCGGTGGTGTTGCTTGCTAGCAAGGCGCGTCAAACTGTTCCAGTGATTGTGGTGTTGTTGTTCCGAGCAAAAGAATTGACCGGTTTATGTTAGTGTCGTCGATGGCGTCATTCCCTCATTGATCATGTCGTTGTGAAGACTCCACCCCCGATCGTGGGGGTCCCGTTCTCCGTGGGTGAAAATCCATGCCTGTCTGCTGGATCAAACGACGTTGGGTTTTTGAAGCCACATCGGTTGCCACACTTAGTAGAAGAGCTAGCCGCCGATGGCTTTGGGTGCATCCGGTAAAGCGAGTGACACTAACTTGGGGTGCAGTGGCTTGCTATGTTTTCCGGAGTTGGAGCACCTCCCCCTCCCCCATTGATTATGGCTTCTCTTCGACATCAAGTAGACGGTAGTTTTTTGTGCCTTTTGTGGCAGTTGCGTCCGCCCAGCGACACTTTATTATCTGGGTAGTGTGGCCGCAGAGTAGTGGCTTTTCTTCTGGCTTACTCAATTAATCAAGTTTTATGAGGTTTTTGGTTTGATTTTTCTCATAAACTAGATCGGTTTTCTTCTTCGAGTGGAAATAGTAGAAACCCCATGCCATCTTGACGATGTTCGCCAAAAACAATTTCGTATTGGGCACATATGGTCATATCGTGTTACGAAAATTGCGACCGGTCTTCCCGTGTCAAGTTGGGACCCCATCATGCCATGTTGTCCGCCAATCTACTTCCCTTTTCCTCCTTATTCAGAGCACAAAGTTTCGCCCAAAAATATGTTTGTTCCAAAACTTTACCATTTTTGTAGAAATTGGAAGAAAGAACAAGCTCATGTAACACCCAATAGGATCTAGTACTAACAAAAACATCTAGATAGAGATCCTATGGAATTAGGACGTGGAAAACAAGTCAACATTTTTTTTGATAACCACGTCTCTTTGCTCTGAAAGTTCTTGATAGAAAAATATCCTATGAATGAATTTAAAGTCTACAAAATTTCTTTCAAAATTCTTCAACAGGAAGGAGGCACTAGACACCAAAAGGATGACACGACAATATGAGTTTCTGCAAGGACCCTTCTGTAAAAGAGCCTATGTTGTTAAGCACTTAAGTCTGAACTCTGACTGAAGCAGAGCTACACGCAAGAAGAGATCGGCAAGAAAACCCAACCCTGTTGCCGCCTTCTCCGGTTCTCCTCCGTCGTCTCCGGCCGGCATTCTCCTCTCGCACTACCCAATGGCTCCTCCTTTCCCCTCGCCGTCTCTGGTCTCCACCACCTCGATCCCGACGCTCCGCATCGTCTCGCCGGTGCCGTCTTCCCGCTGGTGCCGCCGTGCCGGGCCGTTGGCCTCCGCTGGGCTGGGGGGAGCCGCGCGCAGAGACCGGCGCCGGAGCCGGAGTAGGCGGGGACGGAGGGTCCTGAGGATCTGTGCCTACACGGCGGAAGCTGAACACGGGAGGTGGGAGGAGGATGTGGCCGACGATTTCTACTCTGTTCTTGGCGTCGTAAGTGCTCTGAAACAATCCTTACTAATTCTGCAAGTATGTCAATTAGTGTTTAGAATGGAAAATCGAGTGCCTAATATAAGAGCAAAGAAATGTCTGTTGGAACTCATATTACCTAGAAATGTTCAGGTCAGGGTTGGAAATGATGCTTGCTATTTCTGAATTAAGTCGTTGTTTGTGGACTTGCTGCTGACATGTGACACCTGATTCTCTGATTGTTGCACCACCAGATGCCAGATGCAACCTCCGAGGAAATCAAGAAGGCGTACTACAGCTGCATGAAAACGTGCCACCCAGACCTCAGTGGAGGTGACCCTGATGTGACCAACTTCTCCATGTTCATCAACGAGGTTTACACGGTAGGAGCCTCCAGAAATGGTTTTGGCCTTTTGGGTTGCTTATTATGGATGCAAATGTGCAGTTGTTCTGAAGATACCTGCTCTGCATTGAAACGGTCTCTGTTCACAAAGCTAACAAGTGGTGTGGATTCGAAGAGCAGGTGCTGAGCGACCCGGTGCAGCGTGCGGTGTATGATGAGATCCATGGGTACACGGCAACGGCGACAAACCCTTTCGTTGATGACAGTGCAGTCAAGAACCATGTGTTCGTCGATGAGTTTACCTGCATAGGTATTGATAATTTTTCCGTAAGAAGTTTGGTTCTCCGTAAGGAAGCCAGTCTATTTTATCTTGTGCACGTCGTTTCAGGATGCAGAATTTGCGCCAACGTGTGCCCCAGTGTCTTTGAAATTGAGGAAGACTTTGGGAGGGCAAGAGTCTGCTCCCAGAGGGGTAACCCAGAGCTCATTCAGGATGCCATTGATAGTTGGTGAGAATACAAAGGCCACCATAATATTTATTTGGAGTTTATGGCCTGCCAATTGTCCCCATCACTATATCCAAGTCCTTGCAAGATTTTCAGATTTCAGATTTTATTTTACACTTTCATTACATTATATAGTGCACATTTTAAAGTTGCTTCACTGAACTTTCTCATATTCCCGTTTCCAGCCCAGTTGACTGTATTCACTGGACTTCTGCTGCACAACTTTCACTCCTTGAGAGTGAAACACGAAGAATAGAAAGGGTCAATGTAAGACGACTTTCTTTCAGTCATACAGTTCTACATCTCTATATGCTCATATAAGCTATTGGTTATTAATGAGGACCTTGTAGTTCACTTTGGTAGCAAAATGTGTATTACTCTCAGAACTCCAAATAAAAGTATACACAAGAAAATGCCTGTGTTTACTCTGGTTTATCATTTTACATAATTTGTAGTTTCAGTATTGTAATCCTGGTTTCCAATTTTGGGCAGGTTGGGCTGATGAATGCTGGAATGGGAGTTTCAGTCAACATTTTTCGAGTGGTAATAGTCACTTCATTTATGTGATATATTTTCTTATCTAATTTACTCCCTAAGCATGCTCCCAAATTATGTATTTCTTCTCAATATTGATAGTCTTTTGGCTACCATAGTACAAAATGCAGTTCAGTTTTGTTCAAATCCACGGTTCTGTAGATATTGCCTGCTGCAATATGCTGTTATTTACTTGTTATTGAGATACTTCTTATTTGGCAGGCAAGTGCGAGTTGGGAAAAGCGACAAGAAAAAGTCTTGGTATAATCCTTCCCATTTTGTTCATTTGTATAATGCCATATTGCCTCGAGAATTTCATGATTGTTTCCCAATGTCATATATTCGACCAGAACCGAAGATATGTCATTGGTTAGCAAAGGAACTAAAACAAGTACGTAAACCTATCTCCTTTTACAGGAAAAAATCAGAACACATATGATGAACCAAAATAGTTCAGACATGGCTAGCCCTTGGAGTGATATCTGGGGATCTCCAACGCGATACCAAAACACTGGTAATGTTTCTGCAAATAACATATCCTCAATAAAATCCTTCCATTTAAGAAAGCACATCTTATAGCAATACTTCTTTAGTTGGTACCATTATGAATTTGCATCACTTTCCTACTAAGCCGATAGAACAATATTGACTCAAAACAAATGTGTTCTCTTACTGTCTGTTCATTCCCATATGGTTGTATTACGGAATCTGATTAATCAAAATCAAACAGAAGATGAAGAAGCATCAGAGAGAGCGAACAGAGCGGCAGCAGCTGCTAGGCGATGGAGAGAATACTCAAGGAAAGGTGCCGACAGGCCTCCGAGATACAAACTTCCAGATGCAGTAGGCAATAAGGAGTAGCAACAGAACAGAGGAATTTACATGTTGATTCCTGTTGATACCATTTGATCACATTTAGCTACCTGTATATAGTCTAATGGTGTGTAGAGATAGATAACCAAGAAGATGTAGCATCCTCTTTCTTCTGCCAAGATTCCCATTTTTCATCAGTAAATGGTGATGCAGCTGATGTTGACGAACTGCAGAGTACACAGACCCAACTGTAACACAGTCAGAATGTAACACCAAATATATAATGTACATTCGCACCTAGGCAACTTGAGACCCATCTTCTCTTCTCCCATCTGTGCTTGTGCAGATGAATTCCGGGGCAAATTTCCTTTGGCAGACCCCCGAATGGCAACACCCGACACACACCGGTGTCGGACTGCGGCAACATCTGCCAAAGGAGACCCTGCCCAGCAATTCAGCTGCACATCTTCTCCCTTCTCCCCCCTGGTGTGGCACTCTGTTTCATCCGGGGAGCACACATTGTCATTTATACCCGTTCTCGTCTTGCATGGTGCAAGGCAGAAACGTCCTTTGCAGCAGCCGAGCTCTGGCTGCAAAGGCACAATGAGGATCAAACTGAGGATATACTCTAGGACAATGCCAGGCCTAGACTGAATGATGCTTCATACAAGGCTGAATAGGAGAGGCCACGTGCTAAGAAATCATGCTACAACATCTAATCAGTCTTCTTCGCTCAGTCCAACCATACTAGCCACTAATTCAGTGTCCTAATCTAATACTGACACAGAGAGGAAACGATGGGACAGTACAACTCAAGGTAGACAGAATTGCGATTTCACTGTACGATTCTACAACTACTTCAAGAACCAAATCAACTCCTATGATTATAGGATTTTGGCCAGTAGAATCTACGCTTCCAAAATTCTAACAGTGAAGATTCTACGATTTAAGATCCTGGCAGGGGTGCTCCGATCCGATTCAGTATCATGATTCTGACTGCCTTGTACAACTGTATTAGCTAGCCTCTAATTCAGCGTCCTAATCTAACATCATGTACAAAAAGCCTGACTACCTAATAATGTACAAAAACACAATCATCCAGAGCTGTGCGACCCATGCTCTATTTCTTTTTGCAGGATATGCGAGCTTTAATTCTGTGAATCGATCTAATGATGTGTAGTCTCCTGTAAATTCCGTCGGCTAAATCCAATGATGTGCAGTCCCCCGTAAATAAATACGCCAGGCCTTTTTCAAAGGTAACTAGAACCACATTTCCCTCATAATCGTGTGGGCACCATGCTAGTTCGTATTAGAGGGTCATGACTACTAGTACAGTAATATTAAGTTCAAGCAATATAGCAGGACAGGTATAATTTAAGGGTCGATGTTTGATTTTAGGTAGCCTGTGAATACGCAAATCTTGTTGAGTGTGTTGGTTTCAACAGATGGTTTTCTCTTCCTGTGAGATGTTGATGAAGTTCACCGAATTTCTGTAGACACCAAAATATATACCTTTCAGTTAAAATATTTCAATAATTTTAGCAGTACATATGAATTTAAGTATTTTTCAGAATTTCCAAATACTTGGTTGAATTCAAGTGAATGTTTTGGCCCTTTGGCCGGAATGCAAACCGAAATCACTAGTCACTGTGATAATCCGGTTGTTGCTGAAATATTTCTGAAATTGAAAGTGAAAATGACATGGACCCATAATTTTGGTTGAGAAAACTACTTCTACAAATCTCCCCACAAAAAAGAATAAATCTAAAGATATTAAGTGCCTGAGACATGTCAGCCACTCATATAATGGGAGCATATGGGTTGGTTCAAGTGGGTATTGCCAAATTGCTGGTATCTCTAGGCTGAGTACACATTGTGGGTAGCTTACAATAATTTATTGTTTCAATTCTAAATATTTAGGCCTATTACAAAAAATTATGATTTTCATACAAACACAATGGACAACAGGCATGTAACCATGACTAACTATTGACCCCTAGTTAAGAAATTGGATGTACAAAGGAGTACCGCCAATGAGCGAGACCGTAGAAGGGGCTTGAGGGGAAACCTAATGTTGGCAACTCATACACACTCTAGAGTTCATTAATTTTTGTTGGCAGTGAACTAGAATTCATTATTTAGTTACTCCTAAATTTGATACTCTTGCACTAGAAACTTGTATCAAACAATGTATTTGATTTGTGCAATCTAGTATGCTCTACCAAATACTATTGACAAAGGCACATAAATAAATCCAGATGTATAAATAATTTGTCAACTAATGCTATAAATATATTGTAAATGTTTTCTAAACTAATCTAATAAAATAAAATACGAAATTCAACCATGATTTAGCACAACAACAACAAAACATTTGTGATGACAAAATCAACTATTATTTGGACCAACTCCAAAATGATTAGGATAATTTTCGTCCGAAACTGTTCCCGAATCTGTTTTTATAGGATACGATAAGAGATTTTGATATCCGACAACAATCTGATCTGAATACGAGACCAATTGATAGGATATGGTATTGCTAATATACGATGCAGTAGGATAATCCTTTTTTTCTAGCCGGGTAATCAATCTTTTTAATTCCTAAGCCAATTTATGGGTGAAGTTTTTAGTATTAGCTAGCAATACATGAATGCTATCTTTGCTTATGATACAAGACATATGATTGTTATTGATTTATTTGGCTTATTTTAATACCATCTAGTGTTTATGTATAATTCTCTTCAAAACATTTATATATTCCTCGTATATGAATATGGTAAATGATCATTTCCAATCTGACATCGTTCCTTTACTGCACCACGTCTGAATCAACATAATCCAGTATTGGAATCCGTATTCATTCAGCTTCCAAATTCAAAAATAAATATGGAATATGATACAGTAAAAGGATTACCTATCCGAATCCAATTCGGTATCATCCCTAAAAATACGCAATACACATATTGGACAATTTCAATGGAACGCTGTTTCTTTCTCTCGCTATTTCTATAAAAAACGAAGTAAACAACAACAGTTATGAGAAGAGAGCCGGTGACCCAAATCTGCAACTACTACTAGTCCTACCATCATATATATCTTTGTCTTGTTTATATACTAGAGCCGTGAGTGGTGACATGACCCACATAAAAAAAATATGCAGACCATCTCTCCATCTGTTTGCCCGAGCTTCATGTCTTGGAAGTGAGGAAAAACCCTGTCGCAATTGCTATTTTGACACAACCATGCTTATGTATGAGCGGCATTGGGAAAAATGACTCCACCTCCATGACATCTCTAGGAATGCCCCATCTTTAGCCTCAAGTCTATCCCATGTGACCAGGATGTGCTTTCACTCTTTGACGCATGCATGCACTGATCACTTTGACTTGTGATGGAGCATGATTCCAATGCTTCTCATTGCATCCTAGTCGATCTCCGGTGTTGGAGTGTTTGGGTGATACATGTGGCGATGCCGCTGGGTCCGTAGTGGATGGCCAAGCCATGCACGTATGCATCCGTGCGTGGAGCCCAAGCCATGGACGTATGGATGTGCACACCCTCAGAGTATTTGGCTCTCGTTCTTCCTGCCGAGGTGGGTGCATGGAGTTCATGACGCAGAGGGATGGACGCGGTGTCCTGGACTCGCCGGAGCAGTCAGGTCGGCACGAGAGCAAGGCTGGTGCTGCCATCTCTGATGCACGTGAGTGCTTGATGTAATACCCCAGCCAGAGCAGAGGAGGAATAAGAAGACTAAGTCAACATGCACGCATGGCCCTGATGGGCGGGCCCCACCATTCAGAATGGTCACCAAAGAAATTAGGAGGATAATTGGTTTGATGCTCACATTTGGCATTGGCAATACTTGGCAAGCCAACAATTGACAATATCAAATGTCAAAAATTGACAATTTCTTATAAGGTTGGCAAATAAACATGGTAACCAACGAAACACTAGCCCATATTTCGCATCAAACCAATCAGTCCCTAGGTCCATGGTTAATGCTTTTTTTTTCTGTTGTTAAACATCGTGTTCGGTGCAGTTCGTCACCAAATTTACTGTGGTGTTGTTTTTCTCCTAGTGACCCATGTATTGGCTGTTTTTTTTTCGTTTCACTCCGTTTTAGGATGCAACTTTTTTTCTTTTGCATGTGTGATGCAAAGTTTGTGGCAATGTGTGCCCCAGTGTCTTCCAAATTGGGCATCACTTTGGGAGGGCAAGAGCCTATTCCTAGACGGGTAGCATGGAGTTGATTCAGGATGCCATTGATAGTTGGTGAGAATACAATGCCCACCATGATATTTTATTTATCATTAGGAGTTTGTGGCCTGCCAATTATCCCCACCACTATATTCAAGTTCTTGCAAGATGTTTGGATTCAAAATAATTTTACTGAATGTATTATTGACATTTTCATGATGTAGTGCACATGTTCAGGTTGTTGGATTGAACTTTCTTATGTAGCTCCCTTTTTTCTTTTTGCCAAGCTTCTCATTCTTCATTTGTAAACGATGATGTAGCTGATGCTGATGAACTGTAGAGTACATAGACCGAACTGTAAAACATTCAGAATGTTCTCTAAAAAAACATTCAGAATGTAACATCAAGTATATATAATGTACATTTACACCTAGGCAACTTGAGACCCATCTTCTCTTCTCCCATCCGTGCTTGTGCAGATGAATTCCGGGGCAAATTTCCTTTGGCAGTAGACTGGCCGTCAACCCCCGACACACACCGGTGTCGGACTGCAGCAACATCTGCCAAAGGAGACCCTGCCCAGCAATTCAGCTGCACATCTTCTACACAATCATGATCACAGCCAACTCTCCCTCCACCCCCTCGTGCGAAACTCTGTTTGATCCGGGGAGCACACATGGTTAGTGATCACCCTGCAGTAGGGGCATTTATACCCGTTCTGGTCCTGCATGGTGCACCTTTCTGAGCTCTGGCTGCAAATGCACAATGAGGATCGAACTAAGGATATACTATAGGACAATGCCAGGCCTAGACTAGATGATGCTTCATACAGGGCTGAATAGGAGAGGCCATTTGCAATGCATGGGTGGTCAAGCTCATTTCCTGTAAAGAAGAATCAGATACCTGCTAAGAAATCGGGTTATGGCATCTCGTCGGTACCGATCTGCTTAGCTCGGTACAATCGTAAAAGCTAGTCTCTAATTCAGCGTCCTAATCTAACATCATGCAGAAAGCTTGATGACCTAATGTACAAAAACACAATCAGCCAGAGCTTTGCGACCCTTGCTCTATTTCTTTTTGCGGGATATGCGAGCTCTAATTCTGTGTATCGATCTAATAATGGGTATTAGTGTCCTGTAAATCCCATCGGCTAACTTTTAATGATGTGTAGTTTCCCATAAATTATTATTGAGCATAATTATCAAAAATCACAAATAAGTAAACACGCCAGACCTTAGTTCAAAGATATTTAGAACCGTTTTCCTAACAATTGTGCGGACAGCATGCTAGTTTTCATTAAAGGGCCGGCCATGACTATTAGCACAGTAATAGCAAGTCCAAGCAATATAGCAGGATTGTACACCTATAAGTTAAGGGGTGATGTTTGATTTTTGGTAGTCTGTGAATACACAAATCTTGTAGAGTGTGTTGGAATCCACAAATGGTTTTCACTTGCAGTGAGACATCAACGAGGTTCACAAAATTTCAGTAGACACTAAAATATTTACCTTTTGGTTAAAATATTTCAACAATGTCAGTAGTGCACAGGAATTTTAATATTTTTCAAAATACTTTTCAGAAATTCCAAATATCTGGTTGAATTCAAGTGAATGTTTTGGCCCTTTGGACAAAATGCAAACGGAGATCACTAAATTCACTGCGATAACTTTGATTGTTGCTGAAATATTTCTGAAATTCAAAGTGAAAACCATATGGACCATACGTTTTTAGTGGTGACAACTACATGTACAAATATCCTTGCAAAAAAGTGTTTTATGCGGTACAGCAAAAAGTCACAACAATAACGATGTTTGTCCATAAGAATGTTGGCACAAAACATAGAGCATGTTTATTTACTATACTTGATGGTCAAACACTTAGTAATGAAAGTTATAGTACAAAGTGTAGTATTACAGTGATAACATCTCAAGAAATATCATAAGCTAGTCTAATTACGCTATGAATGGAGGTTTTATTTATTTCGGTCAGCAGGTGCTCCAACCACAGACAGCGTGACGCCATGACCGTCGCAACCTACGAAGTCAAGGGGTGGAGGTCCGCAGTGGTCTGACGAGTGGCAAGGGGAACATGAGGAGGAGCGGCCCGCCACATTGAGTTTGCTGCGCGACGCGAGAGATAAAGAAGGCGCGAGAGGAAAACATGGTGCGAGGGGGCAAGATCACGGTCGAGGGGTGACTTGCGCCTAGCGCGCGCCTTTATTATTCCCCCAAGAATCACATCACCGGCATAAAGTTGGAACGGAATCGTGGAAAGGCGAAAGGCAACACGAGATGCTAGTGAGAAAGGAAATTGGATATCCGAGAGCATGTTCTTTGGATGGACTCTGCTCGATCTCGCGCGCGGAGACTCGTCCGTGCTCTTCGGTTCGGTCGCTGCAACTTTGCTCCGACGTTCAGACGTGGCCGCACGACAGGTTAGTGATATACTGCTAAATACTCCATAGACTTCATCGAAGTTTAACTTTCAGATTTGGACTTTACTCTGTAATAATGCAATATGTATTCTAGATTTGGGCCAAAGTAAACGGGATCTAGCAGCAGACTGATCCCTGAGCCACGATAGCTGCTTTCTGGGGTAGATTCTGCAGATGTATTCCTCTCAACTGAGACCACTGGAATAAACAAGGACGGAATATAGCACGAGCAAGAAAGGCGGGTGATACATAGGATATCCGAGAGCATGTCCCCCCGGTGGTTCTTGGTTCCTCAGTTTCGCAGAGACTCATCTGCGCTCTCTCCGATCTGACGGTCGTGATTTGCTCCCTGAGCACGGAGAGCACGGATGAGAGGGGTCGCACTCGCACGGGCTTCATCGAAGTTAACTTTCAAGCCTGCAGATTTTCAAACATTTATTTTTCTGGAATGCAGTTTTTTGAAATTGTATAGACCAGATATCAGTGGAGGCACGTCGAAGTTTCCAAAAATTATGAAAACTTTGTGATTTTGCTTGATGATGTAACACGGAAGTTTTTTAAGTTTAAAACAAATTTAATACTACCATCTAGGGCCTGGAACACTTTAAATGGTGTTATTTATTTAGTTAACACATGTTCTTTCTATGTGGACTACAACAAGTCATATTTTTCAATCAAAATTTATAGGCAGAAATGTTTTTGAGCTTGAGCTCTAGAGCCCTTTTTTTAAGATTCATATTTAGAAGTGCAAAAACTAAAGAAAAGTGTGGGGGCGTGGCACGTTTCATGCGGTTGCCCCCTTTTAGAGCACGAGAAGTTTCGAGGTCAACGGAGCAACATGACCCACATTTCCTACACAAACCGGGTACGTTCCCTCTCGATACACAGAGACTATCTCGGAGATGGTGCGGTTTACAAAGGCCTCAGGGAAAGAATAATAGTAGTTGAATTAATAAAAAAACGCCGACATCCACCATTAAGAAGATGATCTATTAATTTGAATATTCTCTGCCCGAAACAGGTGAACATTCAAAGTGATAGTCCATCTCCTTAATAAGAGTGTAATGAATACCGAAGCTTACTACATGTAGACTACCACACTATTTAAACATGTTATGTTGCTTGTCTCTAGGCGAGGTGAGACTAAAGTTTGATGGTAACCTTATCTTTACCGAGAGCTACTCTCGGCAACTATTCCTTTACCGAGAGCTACTCTCGGTACAGGTACTGTTGGATCATAAAATTAATACATATTCATAATTGTGAACACCGAAGTTTAATCAAATTGTTGGACTATCACACAATGTAACTAGATAGGCGAGGTGAAACCAAATAGGCAACCGTTAGTTTTCCGTGAGCTGCTCTCGGTAAAGAAGTCAAACCGTGATCGTGCTATTAACCGGCGCTGGATGTGCCACGTGGCAGAACGTTGCCGTGAGGCACTGCTCAGCTCTCGGCAAAAAGTTCCTTTGCCGAGTGCTTCCTTGTTCCCGAGTCGTTCTCTCGGCAATATCATGTGTTTGCCGAGATGCTCTTTTTGCCGAGTGTCACTCTTCCGTGTCTATTACTTTGCAGAGTGACCGTGTTTTGGCTCTCGGCGAAGACCCTGACACCTGGCGTATACGAAATTTCTAGTAGTGATGAGTGCTTCTCACACCTTGACCAGGTCCTTGGCTGTTCAGATCTGCAAATCTCCTTTGACAATGGCTGGTTGTTTGTTCAGTCCATTGCCAAAGGAGACCACATATACACATTGCTCGTTAGACTCTGCACTAAGGGTACTCTCCATGCTTGTATCTTAGCACAAGTTCATAGGTAAATTGTTGATGTGACACATCAATTAATGAAGAAAGGGAGGAGGATTGCATGTTAGTGGAGATATGGCTCTTAGCCGGTTTTTATGGGAGAGCAAAGAGGTTGTTCCTCGTGGGAAGTGCTTGGTCAGTTGGCTCACTTTTGTAGACCGCGTGAGCTCGACGACCTTGGTACAACATGGCTCTGGCAGAGTGGCAGTCTGGACTCTTGACACAACCCCGTGTACTGTTTTGTTGCTTTATATATAAAACGGGACGAAAGCCTGTTTTGAGAGAGTCTTGACACAACCGAAAAAGCCTTGCAAACAACTACATATATGGATATACCGGTGGATAATCAATCTTCAACGCGCCTATCTGCTTCAAGCTCGGTAATGGGCAGCGGATCAGCTTCTGGAAAGAACCTTGACTGCTTCATGCCAATTTCGACGTGCTCTTCCCTGAGCTGTTCAGATTGTGCACAAGGAAGAACCTCACAGTAGCCACCTGAAACAACAACTCTCTAACCAAGCAGTGCGTTAGTTTGCCACGCTCTCCGATCGTGCTTTCCGACAAGCAAGACAATGCCGAGTGACAGTGGACGGCGCATAGGAAATTCAACGATGCATAGGAAATTCTCCTCGGCATCGGCATACGCTGCCCAGTTCATGGGATTGCTGCGAACGAACTTCATCCCCATCATCAGGAAAGTTGATGCCCCTCTACGGTGCCGGACCTTCTCTTGGCTAACCATGCTCGGAAGATGTCTCATGGCAGACAACCATGCCAAGCATGGCTGGCCCCACAACCCCACATATCCATCGTGTCTTTCTTCATCGAAGACATCCTGTCACTAATTTGCGGCGTGCCCTTACACGCGTGAGCTGTGGAGCCACGCCCCCTGACTAGCTGCACGCTTC
Source organism: Triticum aestivum (assembly GCF_018294505.1). Lineage (NCBI taxonomy): Eukaryota > Viridiplantae > Streptophyta > Magnoliopsida > Poales > Poaceae > Triticum > Triticum aestivum. Next base: position 600,909,039 of record NC_057795.1, on the reverse strand, counting down.
CCAGCACGCCCGATCTTTTTTTCGGAAAAACTTTTAATCTATTCATCTTCAATCATGGTAGTACAACAAACACTAGAAATAATAAAAATTACATCCAGATTCGTAGACCACCTAGTGACGACTACAAACACTGAATCGAGCCGAAGGCGCGCCGCTGTCATCGCCCCAGCACGCCCGATCTGCTATGTTGGTGGGAGTGTTGGGACAAACCATCTGCGGACGAACGCCAAGTTGTGGGCGACTCGAACGCGGGACGGAAGACACGAACTCGAGACACCAGTATTTGTGGCAACATACGCCCCAGAATGATCTCTCATGCTCACGAACGCGAGACGGAGCTCGAGCATACTCGGCAATGGCACGCACACACTCGGAGGCAAGTTATTTCCGGTGAAGAATGCCGCGGCGTGTACACGCCTGTATCATGGCTCTTATTGTTGGACTCGACTCACCGAAACAAAGCAGCTTACAATGGTTTAAATAGACACACGCACACACTAACAGCCCTGAGCTATTCCTATGCCATGCGGCCACATGACTCGGCCACTCACCGGCAAGATGCATGCAACTACATGGGAGGAGTCCACTAACTCACGTCCATGCATGCACTAACAAACTCCTGGAGCTAGTCTCACGCTGGGCGCGCAATGGTTGATAAGATAGTCTTATCTTAAGTCTTGCATGTGATTTAGAGATGACAAAATCTTTTATCTACAATGGGTCATCTCTTAGCCTTTTCTTGAATAACTAGCAATTCCTAAAAATATGGTGAGACATGTCGTGCTAATGTAACACCCACGATGCGGCTATATCTCCCACGTGTCAAAGCACGACTTAGAGTCATAACCGCATTGTGGTTTTGTTGCAAGAAGGGTCATCTTCACACAATCCCATGTAATAAACAAGAATGGGATAAAGAGTTGGCTTACAATCGCCACTTCACACAATGAACATATAATTCATACATCATTCAGAGTACACACATAGTCCGACTACGGACGAAGCCAAAACAAAAGAAGATGACCCAACTGCTAGATCCCCGATCGTCCCAACTGGGCTCCACTACTAATCAACAAGAAACAAAACATAGCAATGACCAAGGTCTTCGTTGAGCTCCCATCTGAGCTCGGTTGCATCACCTGCACTGGTATCATCGGCACCTGCAACTGTTGTGATAGTATCTGGTGAGTCACGAGGACTCAGCAATCTCAAAACCCGCGAGATCAAGACTATTTAAGCTTATGGGAAAGGAAGGGGTAAAGTGGTGAGGTTGCAGCAGCGACTAAGCATATATGGTAGCTGACATACGCAAATAAGAGCAAGAAGAGAGCAAATGGAACAGTCGTGAAGCTAGCAATGATCAAGAAGTGATCCTGAACCCCTACTTACGTCAAACATAACTGAAAACCGTGTTCACTTCCCGGACTCCGCCGAGAAGAGACCATCACGGCTACACACACGGTTGATGCGTTTTAATTCGTATATGGTGTCAAGTTATCTACAACTGGACATCAACAAATTCCCATCTGCCTATAACCGCAGGCACGGCTTTCAAAAAATTATACCCTGCAGGGGTGTCCCAACTTAGCCCATGATAAACTCTCGCGATCAACGAAGGATATACCTTCTCCCAGGAAGACTCGATCAGACTCGGAATCCCGGTTTACAAGACATTTCGACAGTGGTAAAACAAGACCAGCAAGACCACCCGACTGTGCCGACAAATCCTGATAGGAGCTGCACATATCTCGTTCTCAGGGCACAACGGATGAGCAATCCGTACAACTAAAACCAGACCTCAAGTTTCCTTAAGGGGGCGCTGCAAAGGGCTCTAGTTTGGACCAACACTCGGAGGAGCACTGGCCCGGGGAGGTAAATAAAGATGACCCTTGAGTCTGCAGAACCCAAGGAAAAAAGGCTTAGGTGGCAAATGCTAAAACCAATGTTGGGCCTTGCTGGAGGAGTTTTATTCAAAGCAAACTGTCAAGGAGGTCCCATAAATCACCCAACCGCGTAAGGAACGCAAAATCCGGGAACATAACACCGGTATGACGGAAACTAGGGCGGCAAGAGTGGAACAAAACACCAGGCATAAGGCCGAGTCTTCCACCCTTTACCAAGTATATAGATGCATTAATGAAATAAGAGATATTGTGATATCCCAGAATAATCCTGTCCATCATGAAGCAATCTTCAACTTCACCTGCAACTAACAATGCTATAAGAGGGACTGAGCAAAGCGGTAACATAGCCAAGCAACGGTTTGCTAGGAAGGGTGAAAAGGTTAGAGGCTAACATGGCAATTTGGGAGGCATGGTAAACAAGTGATAGGTAACGCAGCATAGCGATAGAACGAAGCAACTAGCAAGCAAAGATAGAAGTGATATCGAGGGTAAAGGTCATCTTGCCTGAGATCCCGATAGGAAGAAGAACGAGTCCGTGAAGAAGACAACCGGACGTAGTCGAACGAATCCTCACAACTCCGGAACGAAACCGAAGCTAACGAGAGAAGCAAACCGGAAAGAAGCAAACAACATGGTAAATACACACGCGTAAACATGGCATGATGCACAAATAAGTATGATGCATGTCCGGTTTAAAGAGGCATGACATGGCAAAGTGCAACAAACAATACTACAAGTTAAGTGGAGCTCAATATGCAACGAGTTGCATATTGACGGAACACCACATCAATTATTTAGTTCTCTCTCGTTTAGGCTAACAAACAATATTTAATGTTGTTAAACATGGCAATAGGTGAAACATAATTAAACTACCTATCTAGGCAAGTTTAAATGAGGCCGGAAACAACAAATAACAATTCCGGAAAAACCTCATGTCATTTAGCAATTTAACAAAAACAACAATTTTAAGCATTTAAATGGTTTATCATGATGCGGATGACATGCACAAGTTTTATGCAATTTTAATGAAAACGTTGACATGAGCATGTTATGAAGCATTTGGTCACCATGGCGGAACAAAACGGGTGCCACGACAACGATAACGAAAATGGTGCCACAACAACATTCCGGTCCCGGTAACTCATGGAGGTACCGGTGCAAAAGGAAGTGTGACGTGAGTGAGTCATGCAAGATGGTGGGGTGATCCCGGATTCCGGGTTCCCACGGGACGGTGGCATGGCAAAAGAGGGGCATCGCAAGGACGATTCGATCACGGTGCAAACATATGGTACATCTCATACAACAAAGCATTCGTTCACGGGCGTCGTCTCGGCGGTTATACCTTCGAAGCGTGCGTTTTGGGGCGGATCGAGTTCGGAGCGGTGTAGAGGAAGTAGTCGTTCACGGGACGGTCGTAGTGGAAGTAGTGGTTCACGGACGTCGTGGAAGTAGTTGTTCACGTGGCGATGGTAGTGGTACACTTGACGGTCTTCGGCGGCGGTAGAGGTACACACGTTGTCGGGGTACTTGTCGGTCCGGTCTTGGTGTAGATGTACATGGCAAACGTAGTGGTACTAAGCGCCAGTCGTCGAGGGACTTGAATAATCCACGGAGACGGTACTTGACGATCCCGGTGACACCAGGCACACGTCCACGAAATCTTCAGACTTGGTTTTCCCGTGCATGACTCCACGGGTCCTGGGGAAACTTGGCGATGGCCAGCAGGAATAGTGATGGGGTCGCAGCACCATGGGGACCGGGAGGAGCTCGGCTCCGCTCGAGCGTTGCAGGCTGATGATGGAGGAGATGCGCGGGCGAGGTGGCTCCTGGTCACCGAAGAGGAAGCAGAGGACGGCGCGGGTCCGGCGACGACGGAGAACGGCAAGAGCGCGCCGCAGGAACATGGCAGCAGCTTGGCCAGAGGAACGACGGAGGCAGCGGCGGTCGCTGGAGAGGGGCTTGGCGCGGCGGGGACGATGGATCCGGGCGGCGGCCGCGGCTCGGGAGCCTCTCCCGATCGGGACGAGGACGGAGAGGGCCGAGCGAGTAGGCTGCAGCACGAGGGACACTGGCGGCAGGGCTTGGCGCAGGGGAGGTCGATGAGCGACGGGGAGGAGGCCACAGGGCGCGGGCGAACCATGGAGGCCGGCGGAGTTGGCTGCCCCGATGGGGTCACCGGCGTGGTGGAGCGAGGGGGGTTCGAGGGCTGCGCGCGGAGGGAGATGGGGGTCGGGCTCCTGGGGTTGCAGCGCTATGTTCTGGCGGCGCTCGAAGGGAGCGAGAGGGAGAGAACGAGAGGACGAGGGGATCGAGCGGAGGGGAGTTGCGGCGCAAGGGGAGGGGATCGAGCGAGAAGGTGTGGCGACGGGCACGGGAACGAGAGGGAGAGATGGGATCGAGCTGAGCTCTCCCCTGCGCTAGGGTTAGAGGGGGCGTGGTTGGGCCTTGGGCCGGCTTAGGCACATGTTGGTTAGGTAGTGGGCTGCAGCTGGCCTGGGCTGCAAGGCTTCTTCCTCCTCTTCTTTAACTCTTTAGCAGAAAAGAAATTAGAGAGAAGAAAAGAAGAGAGGGTGAGGGAAAGATTATGCGCAAGCGGACAATTTTCCCGGACTCACAAAAATGAGTCTGATCCAAGAAAATAGGAATGGCCAAGATTGCAAGATGTAAATTCAAACTCATTTGAATTTAATTCAAATGGGTTTGAACTAGGACTTGATAAAAGGAAGGTCCAAAAATGTTCGGATTTTTGATTGAGCTTCGGAAAATGGCAAAAGAATTATGGACAAGGTTGGAGACCAAGAATTGAGATAACAACGGCATGGGATATTTTGCAAGTGGGTTATGGTTAATTCCAAATAAATGGAATAATTTTATTATAGCTCCCTAATAATAGTAGGAGACTTTGAATATGTTTTAAAGAGAAATCACCATGTGAATATCCCTCGATTTAAATGGATTGAAAAATCCATACAATTTTTTAGAAGAGTTATAAAAATTAATGACATGATGTCATGATGACATGATGCAATGCAAAAATAAAAGAGCAAGCACAAAAGAAACACACGGCGAAACTCGGAATAACTGGAAGTCTTCTCGAGCGTCGGTCTCGGGGCGTTACAACACTCCACCACTACAAGAGGATCTCGTCCCGAGATCTAGAATGGCACCAGAGAGAAACGGAAGAGGAAGAGAGGAGGTAAAACTAAGTTGCTTCTTTGACAAAAGAGTGAAACCACAGAACCTTGAGAAGTTGAGCAATTTAAAAGAAAGAGTACCACATAGATGAACGAGATTGCGAACAATCCGTTAAAAAAGAGGAACAAAGAACATTAGAACTTTAAGGTTGGAAAGACATGAATCAAGAGTTTAATGGACAAGATAGAATTTGAAACCACTCCGGTTAAAACAAGATGAGAGAGGAAGAATTCGGGCAGCACTCCGGTTGAACATGGAAGGAATAGAACACGATCCTCAATACGAGAAGATGAGTGAAGAGAGCAACATCACAATGCATCCGGAAGAAACAATAGAAGATAGATCATTGGAATAACAGAATGGAGAAGAAAATGCCAAATTCTGCCACAAATGATCTTGGAAAGCACCCTTCCAAGAAGGTTAGAACGCAGTTGTTAGAAAACCAACAACGAAACGAATAAGCTTGTAGTGGGCTTATGGAAAACTTCCCAAAATGATGAGGTGACAACCGGCCACTATCGAAAACAAATGCTTGCTTGAGATCAACGAAGGGATGAAAACTGCTTTCGCCGAGAGGATAGGAGAAAACTTGGATCATTAATAAGCACCACAAATAGCAACATTCCTTAGGGAAGGCTTTAGGTGAAATCTATACCCAGATAACTCCAACGAGGAGATTGATGGATTTAGAATACCTCATTCTTGACAACATGTGAATCGCGAAACATGAATGAAAATTGTCAAGAATGATATAACACCACCTCAAAAGATAAGGTAGAAAGAATTGCACTTCAAAATGCAAGAAGAAGAATACTTAAACTCCTCAGGAAAAAAAACATGTGTTGAGCACCATGTTTATTTTTAGAGCATAGCTTGGCTGATCATAACTTTGAGAGAAATCTTGAAGAACAATTGAAGGATGAAAGGAATCCTTGATTAACCACCATGTAGAGCCTCCATGAAGAACTCTGGTAAAAAAAGGATGATAGAAAGAAAGAGAAGTTGAAAGAACAAGATGAAGTCTTGCAGTGATAAGATGAAGCTTCGCGACGAGATAACCGAGAAAACTTGGAACTCCGGAAAAGAAAAGATGAAACATCTCGAACCGAGAATTACTTCATCAAGAACAATCTCCGGAAGAAAAAAATTGAATCACCTCGAGGAAATAAGAATAAGATTTATTGTATGCTTATCCTTCATCAAATTAAATTGATGACAAGCAATGGATTTGGCATACTACTTATTCTCGTAGAAAGAATTAAGAGAGATATAGCGTAAACTTGAGAAGGTCTTCAACAAAAGAACGAATGAATTGATACGATAACGAAGGAAGAGAAATCTTGAACGAACCACCGTAAGAATTGAAAATGAAAGTAGCAAAGGCACAATTTGCCGGGAAGATTTGGAAAACGAATGAAGATACTTGAGGGGATTTAGATACATGAGAACGAAGAGATCATGAACTGATTAGAGGATATTTGGACGATGCACCGGTAAGATTTGGAGAACAAGAGCTGAAGGCTGGTAATGAAGAATTATGACATGATTGGCTTTCGGAGGAAAGAAATGGAAACAACTCATGAAATGCTCCGGATGGGTGAAAAGAATTCTCACAATCGAAAGCAATTATGAGAGGATGGTATAAAGCTAGAACCATGAATCTCTGGAAGAAACTCTTCTTCGGTCTTCAAAATTCGAGAATGACAACGAGAAACACCACCATGAATTATTGAGATACTCCGGGATGAAAATTAGAAAAGTTGAACCAACAACGAAATAATTTGAAAGATCTTGGAGAAAGACATTTGACTGATGATAATTCATTCTTACATCAAACTTTGAAATGAATTTGGGATAGTTCCGGAATAATTAGAAGAGTCAGGTAAGATCCTGGGAAAAGACCTGTGGGTTAGGGCCCACTCAAAAGAAAACACCGTTGCATGATTGATTGAAAAGGGGGGATTGCACCGGTTGAATTAAATGACTTGAATGAGATAAAAACCTCAAAATAACTTGATGGATTGAGAATGGAAACACGAATTTTCTGAGATAATCTTAAGCACTCCGGAGAAGAAATAGAGGAAGGTGAGCAATTAAGAGGTGCACCGACATAAGAAAGCACTTGAAATGAGAAAAAGAATATGACCAACACCGACAACTTGAATTGAAAACCACCGGAGAAGAAAAATGAACGAAGAATAATAAACTTGTAGCTTCATTAGTATCTTCTTGAGAATCACCGGATAAGAACATTGACGGAAAAGAATAGAGAGACTTCCCACAAATAAAAGGGATACATGATTAAGAAATCTGAGTCCTTGAAGAAAAAGGGTGGGAGGGCGGGAAAACAAAGACAATTTGGGGCAGATGGAATGGATATCGTTGAGAAAACTTCGAATTGATCTTGCAGATGTTGAGATGATCGGATCCACTTGAAGAGAAGCATGCCGGTTGGAAGAGAATTAACATGAGAACCTCAATGATCAAGAAGGATTAGCACTCCCATAGAAATATGAGAACACCATTTAGGGAAGGTATGGATTCAACATTTGACTTCGAAGCAACTCGAATACCACAAATAAAACAAAACAAAGGATTTGGGTTGCAGAATAAGCCGGAACAAACATATGATAGAGATTTCATCCGAAGTTTTTGTGGTGGGGCCCACACGGACTCGAGTGTATAGCACCATCATGTACAAGGCAGTGCACATGACATACGAAGTGTCCCCGAACCAGCATAGCCAAGGGTTCTTTAAGACACAACGAGACCACTGTAAAAACGACCGTGGAAAGGCGGACCACTAGACGTCGAACCCCAATCTCATATCATGCATCTGTCGAAAAGTTATTCTAGGAGCTACTTGAATTCCCACCTATAAAACTCCCGAAACTTTCTGGTTATACAAACTGGTGTTGGGGATACAGGGGAAGCAATATATATCTCACCCAAAACTAACAATTCCTACATCCAAGCTGTATCCATCCGTCAACACATAACCAAGAAACCTTCGGAAATCGTGTACCTCAACCTTCGAAAAGCATCCTTTATACGAGTTATGGCAATACTCCCAAACTCCCGCCCCAGTACTGGGTGGCGTCGAGGTTATCTCACCAACAACTGCATAAAGGAGATTTTCGATGTCGGCAAAACTCAGGTATTCTAGAACTGCAACGATAAAATTGCGACGACAACACCTCGGAGCTCAACTCCCCGGGTCAAAGCCACATAATAGACAGGAGGCACCAAGAACAATGTTCTCGTCACAAAATCATCGGAACGATTCCAAGATACCCGCGTGATCCTAAAAAAAATTTAGTGAAATTTGAGGAGAGGAAAGTCAAAACATCTATGTCAGGAGACCTCACCAGAGCGACGAAGGGACTGAGGAGTAAAAAGAATCCTACTCTCCGATATATATAATCCTAAGACTCAAAACATTTTTTTGTTCTAGACTCAACAACGCCAGCAAACAATCAAGAAGGGGGCTCCTAAGTCGGGGATGGCTCTGATTACCAACTTGTCACACCCACAATGCGGCTATATCTCCCATGTGTCGAAGCACGACTTAGAGGCATAACCGCATTGTGGTTTTGTCGCAAGAAGGGTCATCTTCACACAATCCCATGTAATGAACAAGACTGGGATAAAGAGTTGGCTTACAATCGCCACTTCACACAATGAACATATAATTCATACATCATTTAGAGTACACACATAGTCCGACTATGGACGAAGCCAAAAGAAAAGAAGATAACCCAACTGCTAGATCCCCGATCGTCCCAACTGGGCTCCACTACTGATCAACAAGAAACAAAACATAGCAACGACCAAGGTCTTCGTTGAGCTCCCATCTGAGCTCGGTTGCATCACCTGCACTGGTATCATCGGCACCTGCAACTGTTGTGATAGTATCTGGTGAGTCACAAGGACTCAGCAATCTCAAAACCCGCGAGATCAAGACTATTTAAGCTTATGGGAAAGGAAGGGGTAAAGTGGTGAGGTTGCAGCAGCGACTAAGCGTATATGGTGGCTGACATACGCAAATAAGAGCGAGAAGAGAGCAAATGGAATGGTCGTGAAGCTAGCAATGATCAAGAAGTGATCCTGAACCCCTACTTACGTCAAACATAACCCAAAACCATGTTCACTTCCCGGACTCCGCCGAGAAGAGACCATCATGGCTACACACACGGTTGATGCGTTTTAATTCGTATCTGGTGTCAAGTTATCTACAACCGGACATTAACAAATTCCCATCTGCCTATAACCGCAGGCAGAGCTTTCGAAAGATTATACCCTGCAGGGGTGTCCCAACTTAGCCCATGATAAGCTCTCGCGATCAACGAAGGATATACCTTCTCCCAGGAAGACCCGATCAGACTCGGAATCCCGGTTTACAAGACATTTCGACAATGGTAAAACAAGACCAGCAAGACCACCCGACTGTGCCGACAAATCCCGATAGGAGCTGCACATATCTCGTTCTCAGGGCACAACGGATGAGCAATCCGTACAACTAAAACCAGACCTCAAGTTTCCTTGAGGGGGCGCTGCAAAGGGCTCTAGTTTGGACCAACACTCGGAGGAGCACTGGCCCGAGGGAGGGGGGGTGTAAATAAAGATGACCCTTGAGTCTGCAGAACCCAAGGGAAAAAGGCTTAGGTGGCAAATGTTAAAACCAATGTTGGGCCTTGCTGGAGGAGTTTTATTCAAAGCGAACTATCAAGGGGGTCCCATAAATCACCCAACCGCGTAAGGAACGCAAAATCTGGGAACATAACACCGGTATGACGGAAACTAGGGCGGCAAGAGTGGAACAAAACACCAGGTATAAGGCCGAGTCTTCCACCCTTTACCAAGTATATAGATGCATTAATTAAATAAGAGATATTGTGATATCCCAAAATAATCTTGTCCATCATGAAGCAATCTTCAACTTCACCTACAACTAACAATGCTATAAGAGGGGCTGAGCAAAGCGGTAACATAGCCAAGCAATGGTTTGCTAGGAAGGGTGAAAAGGTTAGAGGCTAACATGGCAATTTGGGAGGCATGGTAAACAAGTGATAGGTAACGCAACATAGCGATAGAACGAAGCAACTAGCAAGCAAAGATAGAAGTGATATCGAGGGTAAAGGTCATCTTGCCTGAGATCCCGATAGGAAGAAGAACGAGTCCGTGAAGAAGACAAACGGACGTAGTCGAACGAATCCTCACAACTCCGGAACGAAACCGAAGCTAACGAGAGAAGCAAACCGGAAAGAAGCAAACAACATGGTAAACACACACGCATATACATGGCATGATGCACAAACAAGTATGATGCATGTCCGGTTTAAAGAGGCATGGCATGGCAAAGTGCAACAAACAATACTACAAGTTAAGTGGAGCTCAATATGCAACGAGTTGCATATTGACGGAACACCACATCAATTATTTAGTTCTCTCTTGTTTAGGCTAACAAACAATATTTAATGTTGTTAAACATGGCAAGAGGTGAAACATAATTAAACTACCTATCTAGGCAAGTTTAAATGAGGCCGGAAACAACAAACAACAATTCCGGAAAAACCTCATGTCATTTAGCAATTTAACAAAAACAACAATTTTAAGCACTTAAATGGTTTATCATGATGCGGATGACATGCACAAGTTTTATGCAATTTTAATGAAAATGTTGACATGAGCATGTTATGAAGCATTTGGTCACCATGGCGGAACAAAACGGGTGCCACGACAACGATAACGAAAATGGTGCCACGGCAACATTCCGGTCCCGGTAACTCATGGAGGTACCGGTGCAAAAGTAAGTGTGACGTGAGCGAGTCATGCAAGATGGTGGGGTGATCCCGGATTCCGGGTTCCCACGGGACGGTGGCATGGCAAAAGAGGGGCATCGCAAGGACGATTCGATCACGGTGCAAACATATGGTACATCTCATACAACAAAGCATTCGTTCACGGGCGTCGTCTCGGCGGTTATACCTTTGAAGCGTGCGTTTTGGGGCGGATCGAGTTCGGAGCAGTGTAGAGGAAGTAGTCGTTCACGGGACGGTCGTAGTGGAAGTAGTGGTTCACAGACGTCGTGGAAGTAGTTGTTCACGTGGCGATGGTAGTGGTACACTTGACGGTCTTCGGCGGCGGTAGAGGTACACACGTTGTCGGGGTACTTGTTGGTCCGGTCTTGGTGTAGATGTACATGGCAAACGTAGTGGTACTAAGCGCCGGTCGTCGAGGGACTTGAATAATCCACTTAGACGGTACTCGACGATCCCGGTGACACCAGGCACACGTCCACGGAATCTTCAGACTTGATTTTCCCGTGCATGACTCCACGGGTCCTGGGGAAACTTGGCGATGGCCAGCAGGAATAGTGATGGGGTAGCAGCACCATGGGGACCGGGAGGAGCTCGGCTCCGCTCGGGCGTTGCAGGCTGATGGTGGAGGAGATGCGCGGGCAAGGTGGCTCCTGGTCACCGAAGAGGAAGCAGAGGACGGCGCGGGTCCGGCGACGACGGAGAACGGCAAGAGGGCGGCGCAGGAACATGGCAGCAACTTGGCCAGGGGAACGACGGAGGCAGCGGCGGTCGCTGGAGAGGGGCTTGGCGCGGCGGGGACGATGGATCCGGGCGGCGGCCGCGGCTCGGGAGCCTCTCCCGATCGGGACGAGGACGGAGAGGGCCGAGCGAGTAGGCTGCAGCACGAGGGACACTGGCGGCAGGGCTTGGCGCAGGGGAGGTCGATGAGCGACGGGGAGGAGGCCGAAGGGCGCGGGCGAACCATGGAGGCCGGCGGAGTTGGCTGCCCCGATGGGGTCACCGGCGTGGTGGAGCGAGGGGGGTTCGAGGGCTGCGCGCGGAGGGAGATGGGGGTCGGGCTCCTGGGGTTGCGGCGCTGTGTTCTGGCGACGCTCAAAGGGAGCAAGAGGGAGAGAACGAGAGGACGAGGGGATCGAGCGGAGGGGAGTTGCGGCGCAAGGGGAGGGGATCGAGCGAGAAGGTGTGGCGACGGGCACGGGAACGAGAGGGAGAGATGGGATCGAGCTGAGCTCTCCCCTGCGCTAGGGTTGGAGGGGGCGCGGCTGGTCCTTGGGTCGGCTTAGGCACATGTTGGTTAGGTAGTGGGCTGCGGCTGGCCTGGGCTGCAAGGCTTCTTCCTCCTCTTCTTTAACTCTTTAGCAGAAAAGAAATTAGAGAGAAGAAAAGAAGAGAGGGTTAGGGAAAGATTATGCGCAAGCGGACAATTTTCCCGGACTCACAAAAATGAGTCTGATCCAAGAAAATAGGAATGGCCAAGATTGCAAGATGTAAATTCAATCTCATTTGAATTTAATTCAAATGGGTTTGAACTAGGACTTGATAAAAGGAAGGTCCAAAAATGTTCGGATTTTTGATGGAGCTCCGGAAAATGGCAAAAGAATTATGGGCAAGGTTGGTGACCAAGAATTGAGATAACAACGGCATGGGATATTTTGCAAGTGGGTTATGGTTAAGTCCAAATAAATGGAATAATTTTATTATAGCTCCCTAATAATAGTAGGAGACTTTGAATATGTTTTAAAGAGAAATCACCATGTGAATATCCCTCGATTTAAATGGATTGAAAAATTCATACAATTTATTTAGAAGAGTTATAAAAATTAATGACATGATGGCATGATGACATGATGCAATGCAAAAATAAAAGAGCAAGCACAAAAGAAACACACGGCGAAACTCGGAATAACTGGAAGTCTTCTCGAGCGTCGGTCTCGGGGCGTTACAGCTAAGAGATCACCTCTTGTCTTCTCTTAAATAAGAGAAGACAAACCTTTTCTTATGAGTTCTTTTTCCTCTACCTCATCATCTATCCTACGTGGCATTCCTAAGATAGCACAATTGTACATGCCCTTATACATGCTTATCCATTTATCCTCACAACTAACCCATGAAGCTAGCTAGCTAACCACTCCATGTCAAGATTACTGCTAACAGGGAGCAGAGCCGGCAATCCATCCTTCCGACGCATTGGCGTGCGTGGAGCTCTCTAATACAGCTGATTTGGTGGACGACGTGGTAAAGGAGAGAAACGCCAAGATTTTCGAGAACAAATGGTCTACCACGACGCAAACTTTCACTAGACTAACGGAGGACAACTTATGGACTAACGGAGGACCTGACTGGTAGAAATAAGATTGGCAGCCTGACCCACCGACCTTTAAAACCAGATTGAGTGTTGGTAGCGCCTACAAGCGGTGAATGCCTCGTCGCCTTTGTAATCTAATCATCAATGAAGATCTACTCCACAACATTTTCGTCAAAAAAGCATATTTTCTTACACAGTGTAATTAATGCCTTGATCCGGTGTGACTTTCTCTCCCTATGTTCCTCTTTCTTCCTTCTCTCCACAACTAGGCCACGATGTCAAGATATAAACATGATCCCTAAACTAATTAAACGCAATACACTTAGATACAACACAACACATAAGAAACAATGCATTGGGGTGGTTGTCTCTAATTTTCTTGCACGATAACACGAAAAGAGCCAATGCATTGTGAGCGTCCTAAGCTCGCGCCACATAGTCTATAAGTCAAAGGTTTCTCCTCCTCTCTCGACGAATTGCCATGTTCGCCAGACCGGGAGATCGAAGCACCATTATGCGCAACACAAGGTAGACAGATGTATCTGAAGACATATTGGAGTTTTCGGTACGTCATTAATCCTAAACCGATGGGCTGGCTGTTATGAACATAGGATGCAGATGTATATTGCTTCCGTCATAAATTTCATTGTGCTGGCCTCTCTTCTCCTCTTTCCAGTAAGATGTTGCCATCTCACTCAATATGTTTAACTTCATTTTATTTAATCTGTAGGTGTGGACAAACTCTTCTATAGCTATGATACAATGGGAATGGATGGTGTGTGTGTGTTTTACCCTCGTGGGTATGAGCATGGTACATGCCAACCATTGTACTTGAAAAAGTAAATACAGTCGCTATTTCACCGTTGGAAATTTTGTTGCAATGAGTAAACTCACACCTACTAGCCCTACCATCATATATACCATATGTTCGCCCGACCTTCATATCTTGAAGTGAGGAAAAACCTTGTCGCAATTGCTATTTTGACAAGACCATGCCTTAGGTATGAGTGGCATTGGGAAAAACGATTCAACCACCATGGAAACTTTATGTATGTTCATTCATTCATACACTTGGTATGCGCTAGCTGGTTCTCATACGAATGAGCTAGTTGAATTTCCTACACTACTATGTTTATGTATAATATTATAATCTTGGAACCACGAGAGGCGCAGATCTAACCAAAAGCCCCCAAAAAGTTGTCGGTTTCATGTGTCTTTGTAAGACAATAGATTTGGGGGAACCGGCACAACCCTCCAGGGGTGGCCTATCACATATATATAATGAAGGGGTACAACGTTACAACATACGTACACATATATGTAAACTATACAATCTAACACCCTCCCTCAATCTTAGCCACTTCCTAAAGAATCTAGAAGGGTAAGATTGCGCCGACAAGTTTCAAACTGTGGTAGAGGCAAGGGCTTGGTGAAGATGTCCGCAAGTTGATCCTTGGAAGAGATGAACTTGATCTGTAGTTGCTTCTGAGATACACGTTCCCGTACAAAATGGTAGTCAACTTCAATGTGTTTCGTTCGAGCATGGAATACCGGATTAGCAGACAGGTATGTAGCACCGATGTTGTCACACCAAAGAATAGGAGACTGTGATTGAGATATACCCAATTTCTGAAGCAAAGACTGTATCCAGATTATTTCTGCAGTTGCATTAGCCACAGCTTTATATTCAGCTTCAGTACTGCTACGCAAAACAGTAGCTTGTTTCCGAGCACTCCAGGCGATCAAGGTAGAACCAAAGAACACAGCATAGCCCCCCGTGGATCGCCTGTCATCCGGACTGCCGGCCCAGTCCGCATCAGAATAAGCCGAGATAACCCCAGAGGAGTTCGGTCGAATGTGCAAACCATAGGATAATGTGAAGCGAATATAGCGCAAAATGCGCTTTACCGCAGACCAATGAGTGTCCCGAGGTGCCTGAAGATACTGACAAACTCTGTTGACAGCAAAAGAAATATCCAGACGTGTGATCGTCAAGTACTGAAGCCCACCAACAATACTCCTATACTGTGTTGCATCAGCAGAAGTCAAAAGCTCACCATCCACAGCAGTGATCCTGTCAGTGGTAGACATAGGTGTAGTAGTCGGTTTGCACTTAAGCATCCCAGCCCGCTGCAACAAATCCAAAGCGTACTTCTTCTGCATCATAACAAGACCATCAGAACCGAAAGCAACTTCCACGCCAAGGAAGTAGTGAAGGTTTCCAAGATCTTTGACCGCAAAATCAGCACCAAGAGACCAAACAAGAGCAGCAGCAGCCACCGGAGAGGAACTGACAAGTATAATATCATCTACATAGACCAGCAAATACATAGTAACTTCGGGCCTTTGTAGAAGAAACAATAAAGAGTCAGCAGCCGATGATGCAAAACCGTGAGCACGAAGAGCTGTCGCAAGACGAGCATGCCAAGCACGAGGAGCCTGCTTCAGACCATAGAGTGCTTTGGTGAGACGACACAAATAATCAGGATGATCAGGGTCAGAAAAACCAGGGGGCTGCCGCATATAGACCTCCTCCTCCAGTACACCATGAAGGAAAGCATTCTGCACATCAAGCTGATGAAGAGACCAACCCCGAGTAACTGCAAGAGAGAGAAGAAGCCTGATAGTAGTAGGTTTAACCACTGGACTGGAAGTGTCTTCATAGTCAAGACCATAACGCTGCCGAAAACCGCGGGCAACCAGCCGCGCCTTGTAGCGCTCAATAGACCCATCAGAATGCTTCTTCACTTTGAAAACCCATTTAGAATCAATGACATTGACACGGGGTGGTGGCGGAACAAGAGTCCAGGTCTTGTTACGAAGAAGAGCATGGTACTCCTGCTCCATGGCCTCTCTCCAATGAGGTATACTCAACGCAGCTTGATACGTACGAGGCTCAGAGGCCGGATCCGCACAAGCAGCAGCTAAACAGGCAGCCAACCAAGCAACAGTACCATCATGTCGCTGCTTGGGTTGAAAAACACCACTGCGACTCCGCGTATGTGGTCGTTGAGGAGGTGCGGGAACCACAGGAGCCGGAGAGGGCAACGGCAAAGGTGACGGTGATGGAGACGCCCCAGCCGGCGACGGAGACGCCTCAGTCAGCACAGGCGAGAGAGCGCCTGATCCGGGCGAGCTCGATCCAGATGAGACTGGCGTGGCCGGCTGAGGTGGTGAGCCCGGCGAGGCAGGCCGCGGTGGTGAGGCCGACCCAGAGGCCAGGAGCGGCGAGGCCGGCCCAGAGGCCAGAAGCGGCGAGGCCGGCCCAGGGACCAGAGGCGCCGAGGCGGGCAGGGGCACCGAGGCGGGCGGCCCAGAAGCCGAAGGCGCCGACGTAGGCGGCCTAGAGGCCAAAGGCGCCGGTCCAGAAACCCGAGGCGCCGAGGCGCACGGCGTCGCTGGGTGCTCGGTCGTACGTGCATGAGCACAAGGACCGAGGCGATGCAAGGGCTGATCACCGTGATCCACTGGTGAGACCAACGAGGAAGGCGATGGCGCCTCCAAAATCTCCAAACGAGCTCCGCGTCTAGTGCCTGCACCATGGTTAGGCAACAATAGAGGAGAATATGCAACATCATCAAATTGGTCAGAGGCAACAGAGGATGAATGCAGAGATGGTGGTTCAGCAGTGGACACAGGAAGTTTGGCAAAGGGAAAAACATGCTCATCAAACACGACGTCTCGAGATATATAGACACGATTCGTGGGAACATGAAGACATTTATAACCTTTATGAAGAGAGCTATAACCAAGAAAGACACACTTCTTGGAACGGAACTCAAGCTTGCGCTTGTTATATGGACGAAGATGCGGCCAGCAAGCACACCCAAAGACCTTGAAAAAGGTATAATCAGGTTGTTCATTAAGGAGAACCTCAATGGGAGTCTTCATGTTTAAAACACGAGTGGGAGTAAAGTTTATGAGAAAGAATGCAGTGTTGAAGGCATCACTTCAAAACCGAAACGGAACAAATGCATGGGCCAAAAGAGTAAGACCAGCTTCAACAATGTGACGATGCTTACGTTCTACTGAACCATTCTGCTGATGTGTATGTGGACATGCTAAACGATGAGCTATCCCAAGCGACTGGAAGAAGGAGTTGAGTTTGTGATACTCACCGCCCCAGTCCGACTGAACATGAACAATTTTGTGCTTGAGAAGGCGTTCAACATGTTTTTGGAACTGAACAAAAATGTCAAACACATCAGATTTACGTTTGATAAGATAAAGCCAGGTAAAGCGACTGTAAGCATCAACGAAACCGATATAATAATTATGACCACTGACAGAAGTCTGAGCAGGACCCCATACATCTGAAAACACAAGTTCTAAAGGATGTTTCACCTCACGTCTGGACTCCGAAAAAGGAAGTTGATGACTCTTCCCCTGCTGACAAGCATCATACACTGCTACATCTTTATTGCTAGACACACTAGGAAGCTCATGACAACGCAAAACATGCCGGACAATAGGTGTGGCCGGGTGACCAAGACGAGCATGCCACTGTGACGGAGATACCCGAACTCCACTGAAGACGCAAGCGACGCCAGGATGCTCCAGACGATAGAGGCCCTAGCAGAGCCGCCCACTAAGAAGAATGTCCCTCGTGCCCCGGTCCTTAATAAAAAGATCAAAAGGGTGAAATTCACAAAGCATATTATTATCACGTGTGAGTTTAGGAACTGAAAGAAGATTACGTGTCACAGATGGAACTCGAAGAACATTGCGACGCTGAAGACTCCTATTGGCATGTCTAGTGAGAAGCGATGCTTGACCAATATGAGAGATGTGCATACCTGCTCCATTGGCGATCTGGATCTTGTCGGAGCCATGATAGGGTTCACGAGTATGAAGCTTCCCCATCTCACTTGTCAGGTGCTCCGTCGCCCCAAGAGTCCATGTACCAGTGTGGATCGATGGAGTAGGACTGAGTGTGTCCCTGTTGCTTCTGCGGCGCTGGAGATCAGCCATGGCGACCTGACGGGCAAGGTTGCGTGTATCTTTGCCGTCATTTCCAAGGCCAAGAAAACTCCGCTGGAAGCGCTTGTGACACTTGGAAGCCCAGTGCCCATCGCGGCCACAAAGCTGACACACATGCTGGCCGCCAGCCCCCGGTAATGTCGCAATAGGAGGGGGGGCCGAGGCGGGCGGTGGTGGTGAAGGAAATATGCCCTAGAGGCAATAATAAAGTTATTATTTATTTCCTCATATCATGATAAATGTTTATTATTCATGCTAGAATTGTATTAACCGGAAACATGATACATGTGTGAATACATAGACAAACATATAGTCACTAGTATGCCTCTACTTGACTAGCTCATTAATCAAAGATGGTTATGTTTCCTAACCATAGACATGTGTTGTCATTTGATTAATGGGATCACATCATTAGAAGAATGATGTGATTGACATGACCCATCCCGTTAGCTTAGCACTTGATCGTTTAGTATTCTGCTATTGCTTTCTTCATGACTTATACATGTTCCTACAACTATGAAAAATATGCAACTCCCGTTTACCGGAAGAACACTTTGGGTACTACCAAACGTCACAACGTAACTGGGTGATTATAAAGGAGTACTACAGGTGTCTCCGAAGGTACATGTTAAGTTGGCGTATTTTGAGATTAGGTTTTGTCACTCCGATTGTCGGAGAGGTATCTCTGTGCCCTCTCGGTAATACTCATCACTTAAGCCTTGCAAGCATTATAACTAATAAGTTAGTTATGAGATGACGTATTACAGAACGAGTAAAGAGACTTGCCGGTAATGAGATTGAACTAGGTATTGGATACCGACGATCAAATCTCGGGCAAGTAACATACCGATGACAAAGGGAACAACGTATGTTGTTATGCGGTTTGACCGATAAAGATCTTCGTAGAATATGTAGGAACCAATATGGGCATCCAGGTCCCGCTATTGGTTATTGACCGAGAATGGTTTTAGGTCATGTCTACATAGTTCTCGAACCCGTAGGGTCCGCACGCCTAATGTTTCGATGACAGTTTTATTATGAGTTTACAAGTTTTGATGTACCGAAGTTTGTTCGGAGTCCCGGATGTGATCACGGACATGACGAGGAGTCTCGAAATGGTCGAGACATAAAGATTGATATATTGGAAGCCTATGTTTGGACATCGGAATGGTTCCGGGTGAAATCGGCATTTTACCGGAGTACTGGGAGGTTACCGGAACCCCCCGGGGGGTTATGGGCCTACATGGGCCACGAGGGAGAAGAGAGAAGGAGCCAGGAGGGGGCCGCGCGCCCCTCCCCCTCCTAGTCCGAATAGTACAAGGGAAGGGGGCGGCGCCCCCCCCCCCTTTCCTTCCCCTCTTCCTCCTCTTCCCCCCCCCCCTTCTCCTATTCCAACTAGGAAAGAAGGGAGTCCTACTCCCGGTGGGAGTAGGACTCCCCCCTTGGCGCGCCCTCCTTGGCCGGCCGCCTCCTCCCCCTGGCTCCTTTATATACGGGGGCGGGCGGGCACCCTAGACACACAAGTTGATCTACGGATCGTTCCTTAGCCGTGTGCGGTGCCCCCCTCCACCATATTCCACCTCAGTCATATCATCGTGAAGCTTAGGCGATGCCCTGCGCTGGTAGAACATCATCATCGTCACCACGCTGTCGTGCTGACGGAACTCATCCCCGAAGCTTTGCTGGATCGGAGCCCGGGGATCGTCATCGAGCTGAACGTGTGCTGAACTCGGAGGTGCTGTACGTTCGGTGCTTGGATCGGTCGGATCGTGAAGATGTACGACTACATCAACCGCGTTGTGCTAACGCTTCCGCTTACGGTCTACGAGGGTACATGGACGAACACTCTCCCCTCTCGTTGCTATATCATCACCATGATCTTGCGTGTGCGTAGGAAATTTTTTGAAATTACTGCATTACCCAACAGTGGCATCCGAGCCTGGTTTTATGCGTTGATGTTATATGCACGAGTAGAACACAAGTGAGTTGTGGGCGATACAAGTCATACTGCTTACCAGCATGTCATACTTTGGTTCAGCGGTATTGTGAGATGAAGCGGCCCGGACCGACATTACGCGTACGCTTACGCGAGACTGGTTTCACCGCTACGAGCACTCGTTGCTTAAAGGTGACCGGCGGGTGTCTGTCTCTCTCACTTTAGTTGAACCGAGTGTGGCTACGCCCGGTCCTTGCGAAGGTTAAAACAGCACCAACTTGATGAACTATCGTTGTGGTTTTTATGCGTAGGTAAGAACGGTTCTTCCTAAGCCCGTAGCAGCCACGTAAAATTTGCAACAACAAAGTAGAGGACGTCTAACTTGTTTTTGCAGGGCATGTTGTGATGTGATATGGTCAAGACGTGATGCTATATTTTATTGTATGAGATGATCATGTTTTGTAACCGAAGTTATCGGCAACTGGCAGGAGCCATATGGTTGTCGCTTTATTGTATGAAATGCAAACGCCCTGTAATTGCTTTACTTTATCACTAAGCGGTAGCGATAGTCGTAGAAGCAATAGATGGCGTAACGACAACGATGCTATGATGGAGATCAAGGTGTCGCGCCGGTGACGATGGTGATCACGACGGCGCTTCGAAGATGGAGATCACAAGCACAAGATGATGATGGCCATATCATATCACTTATATTGATTGCATGTGATGTTTATCCTTTATGCATCTTATCTTGCTTTGATTGACGGTAGCATTTTAAGATGATCTCTCACTAATTATCAAGAAGTGTTCTCCCTGAGTATGCACCGTTGCGAAAGTTCTTCGTGCTGAGACACCACGTGATGATCGGGTGTGATAGGCTCTACGTTCAAATACAACGGGTGCAAAACAGTTGCACACGCGGAATACTCGGGTTAAACTTGACAAGCCTAGCATATACAGATATGGCCTCGGAACACGGAGACCGAAAGGTCGAGCGTGAATCATATAGTAGATATGATCAACATAATGATGTTCACCATTGAAACTACTCCATCTCACGTGATGATCGAACATGGTTTAGTTGATATGGATCACGTAATCACTTAGAAGATTAGAGGGATGTCTATCTAAGTGGGAGTTCTTAAGTAATATGATTAATTGAACTTAAATTTATCATGAACTTAGTACCTGATAGTATTTTGCTTGTCTATGTTTGTTTGTAGATAGATGGCTCGTGCTGTTGTTCCGTTAAATTTTAATGCGTTCCTTGAGAAAGCAAAGTTGAAAGATGATGGTAGCAATTACTGAAGGAAATATGCCCTAGAGGCAATCATAAAGTTATTATTTATTTCCTTATAATCATGATAAATGTTTATTATTCATGCTAGAATTGTATTTACCGGAAACATAATACATGTGTGAATACATAGACAAACAAAGTGTCACTAGTATGCCTCTACTTGACTAGCTCGTTAATCAAAGATGGTTATGTTTCCTAACCATGAACAATGAGTTGTTATTTGATTAACGAGGTCACATCATTAGTAGAATGATCTGATTGACATGACCCATTCCATTAGCTTAGCACCCGATCGTTTAGTATGTTGCTATTGCTTTCTTCATGACTTATACATGTTCCTATGACTATGAGATTATGCAACTCCCGTTTACCGGAGGAACACTTTGGGTACTACCAAACGTCACAACGTAACTGGGTGATTATAAAGGAGTACTACAGGTGTCTCCAATGGTCGATGTTGGGTTGGCGTATTTCGAGATTAGGATTTGTCACTCCGATTGTCGGAGAGGTATCTCTGGGCCCTCTCGGTAATACACATCACATAAGCCTTGCAAGCATTACAACTAATATGTTAGTTGTGAGATGATGTATTACGGAACGAGTAAAGAGACTTGCCAGTAACGAGATTGAACTAGGTATTGGATACCGACGATCGAATCTCGGGCAAGTAACATACCGATGACAAAGGGAACAACGTATGTTGTTATGCGGTCTGACCGATAAAGATCTTCGTAGAATATGTAGGAGCCAATATGGGCATCCAGGTCCCGCTATTGGTTATTGACCGGAGACGTGTCTCGGTCATGTCTACATTGTTCTCGAACCCGTAGGGTCCGCACGCTTAAGGTTACGATGACAGTTATATTATGAGTTTATGCATTTTGATGTACCGAAGGTTGTTCGGAGTCCCGGATGTGATCACGGACATGACGAGGAGTCTCGAAATGGTCGAGACGTAAAGATTGATATATTGGAAGCCTATATTTGGATATCGGAAGTGTTCCGGGTGAAATCGGGATTTTACCGGAATACCGGGAGGGTTACCGGAACCCCCCGGGAGCTATTTGGGCCATAGTGGGCCTTAGTGGAAAAGAGAAGGGGCTGCCCTAGTTGGGCTGCGCCCCCCCCCTTCCCCTAGTCCTATTAGGACTAGGAGAGGTGGCCGGCCCCCTCCTCCTCTTTTCCCCTCCGAGGAATCCTAGTTGGACTAGGATTGGAGGGGGAATCCTACTCCCAGAGGGAGTAGGACTCTCCTGCGCCTCCCCCCCTTGGCCGGCCAGCCTCCCCTCCTCTCCTCCTTTATATACGGAGGCAGGGGCACCTCTAAACACACAAGTTGACACAAGTTGATCCACGTGATCGATTCCTTAGCCGTGTGCGGTGCCCCCTGCCACCATATTCCTCGATAATACTGTAGCGGAGTTTAGGCGAAGCCCTGCTGCTGTAGTTCATCAAGATCGTCACCACGCCGTCGTGCTGACGAAACTCTTCCCCGACACTTTGCTGGATCGGAGTCCGGGGATCGTCATCGAGCTGAACGTGTGCTCGAACTCGGAGGTGCCGTAGTTTCGGTGCTTGATCGGTTGGATCGAGAAGACGTACGACTACTTCCTCTACGTCGTGTCATCGCTTCCGCAGTCGGTCTGCGTTGGGTACGTAGACAATACTCTCCCCTCGTTGCTATGCATCACATGATCTTGCGTGTGCGTAGGAAATTTTTTGAAATTACTACGAAACCCAACAGTGGCATCCGAGCCTAGGTTATTGATGTTGATGTTATATGCACGAGTAGAACACAAGTGAGTTGTGGACGATACAAGTCATACTGCCTACCAGCATGTCATATTTTGGTTCGGCGGTATTGTTGGACGAGACGACCCAGACCAACCTTACGCGTACGCTTACGCGAGACCGGTTCCCTCGACGTGCTTTGCACAGAGATGGCTTGCGGGCGACTGTCTCTCCAACTTTAGTTGAACCAAGTATGGCTACGCCCGGTCCTTGCGAAGGTTAAAACGGAGTCTATTTGACAAACTATCGTTGTGGTTTTGATGCGTAGGTGAGATTGGTTCTTACTTAAGCCCGTAGCAGCCACGTAAAACAAGCAACAACAAAGTAGAGGACGTCTAACTTGTTTTTGCAGGGCATGTTGTGATGTGATATGGTCAAAGCATGATGCTGAATTTTATTGTATGAGATGATCATGTTTTGTAACCGAGTTATCGGCAACTGGCAGGAGCCATATGGTTGTCGCTTTATTGTATGCAATGCAATCGCGATGTAATGCTTTACTTTATTACTAAACGGTAGTGATAGTCGTGGAAGCATAAGATTGGCGAGACGACAACGATGCTACGATGGAGATCAAGGTGTCGCGCCGGTGACGATGGTGATCATGACGGTGCTTCGGAGATGGAGATCACAAGCACAAGATGATGATGACCATATCATATCACTTATATTGATTGCATGTGATGTTTATCTTTTTATGCATCTTATCTTGCTTTGATTGACGGTAGCATTATAAGATGATCTCTCACTAAATTATCAAGAAGTGTTCTCCCTGAGTATGCACCGTTGCCAAAGTTCGTCGTGCCCAGACACCACGTGATGATCGGGTGTGATAAGCTCTACGTCCATCTACAACGGGTGCAAGCCAGTTTTGCACACGCAGAATACTCAGGTTAAACTTGACGAGCCTAGCATATGCAGATATGGCCTCGGAACACGGAGACCGAAAGGTCGAGCGTGAATCATATAGTAGATATGATCAACATAACGATGTTCACCATTGAAAACTACTCCATCTCACGTGATGATCGGTCATGGTTTAGTTGATTTGGATCACGTAATCACTTAGAGGATTAGAGGGATGTCTATCTAAGTGGGAGTTCTTAAATAATATGATTAATTGAACTTAAATTTATCATGAACTTAGTACCTGATAGTATCTTGCTTGTTTATGTTGATTGTAGATAGATGGCTCGTGCTGTTGTTCCGTTGAATTTTAATGCGTTCCTTGAGAAAGCAAAGTTGAAAGATGATGGTAGCAATTACACGGACTGGGTCCGTAACTTGAGGATTATCCTCATTGCTGCACAGAAAAATTACGTCCTGGAAGCACCGCTGGGTGCCAGGCCTGCTGCTGGAGCAACACCAGATGTTATGAACGTCTGGCAGAGCAAAGCTGATGACTACTCGATAGTTCAGTGTGCCATGCTTTACGGCTTAGAATCGGGACTTCAACGACGTTTTGAACGTCATGGAGCATATGAGATGTTCCAGGAGTTGAAGTTAATATTTCAAGCAAATGCCCGAATTGAGAGATATGAAGTCTCCAATAAGTTCTATAGCTGCAAGATGGAGGAGAACAGTTCTGTCAGTGAGCATATACTCAAAATGTCTGGGTATAATAATCACTTGATTCAATTGGGAGTTAATCTTCCGGATGATTGCGTCATTGACAGAATTCTCCAATCACTGCCACCAAGCTACAAGAGCTTCGTGATGAACTATAATATGCAAGGGATGAACAAGACTATTCCCGAGCTCTTCGCAATGCTGAAAGCTGCGGAGGTAGAAATCAAGAAGGAGCATCAAGTGTTGATGGTTAACAAGACCACTAGTTTCAAGAAAAAGGGCAAAGGGAAGAAAAAGGGGAACTTCAAGAAGAACGGCAAGCAAGTTGCTGCTCAAGAGAAGAAACCCAAGTCTGGACCTAAGCCTGAAACTGAGTGCTTCTACTGCAAGCAGACTGGTCACTGGAAGCGGAACTGCCCCAAGTATTTGGCGGATAAGAAGGATGGCAAGGTGAACAAAGGTATATGTGATATACATGTTATTGATGTGTACCTTACTAGAGCTCGCAGTAGCACCTGGGTATTTGATACTGGTTCTGTTGCTAATATTTGCAACTCGAAACAGGGACTACGGAATAAGCGGGCACTGGCAAAGGACGAGGTGACGATGCGCGTGGGAAACGGTTCCAAAGTCGATGTGATCGCAGTCGGCACGCTACCTCTACATCTACCTTCGGGATTAATATTAGACCTAAATAATTGTTATTTGGTGCCAGCGTTGAGCATGAACATTATATCTGGATCTTGTTTAATGCGAGACGGTTATTCATTTAAATCAGAGAATAATGGTTGTTCTATTTATATGAGTAATATCTTTTATGGTCATGCACCCTTGAAGAGTGGTCTATTCTTATTGAATCTCGATAGTAGTAATACACATATTCATAATATTGAAGCCAAAAGATGCAGAGTTGATAATGAAAGTGCAACTTATTTGTGGCACTGTCGTTTAGGTCATATCGGTATAAAGCGCATGAAGAAACTCCATGCTGATGGACTTTTGGAACCACTTGATTATGAATCACTTGGTACTTGCGAACCGTGCCTCATGGGCAAGATGACTAAAACACCGTTCTCCGGTACTATGGAGAGAGCAACAGATTTGTTGGAAATCATACATACCGATGTATGTGGCCCGATGAATATTGAGGCTCGTGGCGGATATCGTTATTTTCTCACCTTCACAGATGATTTAAGCAGATATGGGTATATCTACTTAATGAAACATAAGTCTGAAACATTTGAAAAGTTCAAAGAATTTCAGAGTGAAGTTGAAAATCATCGTAACAAGAAAATAAAGTTTCTACGATCTGATCGTGGAGGAGAATATTTGAGTTACGAGTTTGGTGTACATTTGAAAAACTGTGGAATAGTTTCGCAACTCACGCCACCCGGAACACCACAGCGTAATGGTGTGTCCGAACGTCGTAATCGTACTTTACTAGATATGGTGCGATCTATGATGTCTCTTACTGATTTACCGCTATCTTTTTGGGGATATGCTTTAGAGACGGCCGCATTCACGTTAAATAGGGCACCATCAAAATCCGTTGAGACGACGCCTTATGAACTGTGGTTTGGCAAGAAACCAAAGTTGTCGTTTCTTAAAGTTTGGGGCTGCGATGCTTATGTGAAAAAGCTTCAACCTGATAAGCTCGAACCCAAATCGGAGAAATGTGTCTTCATAGGATACCCAAAGGAAACTGTTGGGTACACCTTCTATCACAGATCCGAAGGCAAGACATTCGTTGCTAAGAATGGATCATTTCTAGAGAAGGAGTTTCTCTCGAAAGAAGTGAGTGGGAGGAAAGTAGAACTTGACGAGGTAACTGTACCCGCTCCCTTACTGGAAAGTAGTTCATCACAGAAAACTGTTTCAGTGACACCTACACCAGTTAGTGAGGAAGCCAATGATAATGATCATGAAACTTCAGATCAAGATACTGCTGAACCTCGTAGATCAACCAGAGTAAGATCCGCACCAGAGTGGTACGGTAATCCTGTTCTGGAGGTCATGCTACTAGATCATGATGAACCTACGAACTATGAAGAAGCGATGGTGAGCCCAGATTCCGCAAAGTGGCTTGAAGCCATGAAATCTGAGATGGGATCCATGTATGAGAACAAAGTATGGACTTTGGTTGACTTGCCCGATGATCGGCAAGCAATTGAGAATAAATGGATCTTTAAGAAGAAGACTGACGCTGATGGTAATGTTACTGTCTACAAAGCTCGACTTGTCGCAAAAGGTTTTCGGCAAGTTCAAGGGATTGACTACGATGAGACCTTCTCACCCGTAGCGATGCTTAAGTCCGTCCGAATCATGTTAGCAATTGCCGCATTTTATGATTATGAAATTTGGCAAATGGATGTCAAAACTGCATTCCTGAATGGATTTCTGGAAGAAGAGTTGTATATGATGCAACCAGAAGGTTTTGTCGATCCAAAGGGAGCTAACAAAGTGTGCAAGCTCCAGCGATCCATTTATGGACTGGTGCAAGCCTCTCGGAGTTGGAATAAACGTTTTGATAGTGTGATCAAAGCATTTGGTTTTATACAGACTTTCGGAGAAGCCTGTATTTACAAGAAAGTGAGTGGGAGCTCTGTAGCATTTCTGATATTATATGTGGATGACATATTACTGATTGGAAATGATATAGAATTTCTGGATAGCATAAAGGGATACTTGAATAAAAGTTTTTCAATGAAAGACCTCGGTGAAGCTGCTTACATATTAGGCATTAAGATCTATAGAGATAGATCAAAACGCTTAATTGGACTTTCACAAAGCACATACCTTGACAAAATTTTGAAGAAGTTCAAAATGGATCAAGCAAAGAAAGGGTTCTTGCCTGTGTTACAAGGTGTGAAATTGAGTAAGACTCAATGCCCGACCACTGCAGAAGATAGAGAGAATATGAAAGATGTTCCCTATGCATCAGCCATAGGCTCTATCATGTATGCAATGCTGTGTACCAGACCTGATGTGTGCCTTGCTATAAGTTTAGCAGGGAGGTACCAAAGTAATCCAGGAGTGGATCACTGGACAGCGGTCAAGAACATCCTGAAATACCTGAAAAGGACTAAGGATATGTTTCTCGTATATGGAGGTGACAAAGAGCTCATCGTAAAAGGTTACGTTGATGCAAGCTTTGACACTGATCCGGACGATTCTAAATCGCAAACCGGATACGTGTTTACATTAAACGGTGGAGCTGTCAGTTGGTGCAGTTCTAAACAAAGCGTCGTAGCGGGATCTACATGTGAAGCGGAATACATAGCTGCTTCGGAAGCAGCAAATGAAGGAGTCTGGATGAAGGAGTTCATATCCGATCTAGGTGTCATACCTAGTGCATCGGGTCCAATGAAAATCTTTTGTGACAATACTGGTGCAATTGCCTTGGCAAAGGAATCCAGATTTCACAAAAGGACCAAACACATCAAGAGACGCTTCAACTCCATCCGGGATCTAGTCCAGGTGGGAGACATAGAGATTTGCAAGATACATACGGATCTGAATGTTGCAGACCCGTTGACTAAGCCTCTTCCACGAGCAAAACATGATCAGCACCAAAGCTCCATGGGTGTTAGAATCATTACAGTGTAATCTAGATTATTGACTCTAGTGCAAGTGGGAGACTGAAGGAAATATGCCCTAGAGGCAATAATAAAGTTATTATTTATTTCCTTATAATCATGATAAATGTTTATTATTCATGCTAGAATTGTATTTACCGGAAACATAATACATGTGTGAATACATAGACAAACAAAGTGTCACTAGTATGCCTCTACTTGACTAGCTCGTTAATCAAAGATGGTTATGTTTCCTAACCATGAACAATGAGTTGTTATTTGATTAACGAGGTCACATCATTAGTAGAATGATCTGATTGACATGACCCATTCCATTAGCTTAGCACCCGATCGTTTAGTATGTTGCTATTGCTTTCTTCATGACTTATACATGTTCCTATGACTATGAGATTATGCAACTCCCGTTTACCAGAGGAACACTTTGGGTACTACCAAACGTCACAACGTAACTGGGTGATTATAAAGGAGTACTACAGGTGTCTCCAATGGTCGATGTTGGGTTGGCGTATTTCGAGATGAGGATTTGTCACTCCGATTGTCGGAGAGGTATCTCTGGGCCCTCTCGGTAATACACATCACATAAGCCTTGCAAGCATTACAACTAATATGTTAGTTGTGAGATGATGTATTACGGAACGAGTAAAGAGACTTGCCGGTAATGAGATTGAACTAGGTATTGGATACCGACGATCGAATCTCGGGCAAGTAACATACCGATGACAAAGGGAACAACGTATGTTGTTATGCGGTCTGACCGATAAAGATCTTCGTAGAATATGTAGGAGCCAATATGGGCATCCAGGTCCCGCTATTGGTTATTGACCGGAGACGTGTCTCGGTCATGTCTACATTGTTCTCGAACCCGTAGGGTCCGCACGCTTAAGGTTACGATGACAGTTATATTATGAGTTTATGCATTTTGATGTACCGAAGGTTGTTCGGAGTCCCGGATGTGATCACGGACATGACGAGGAGTCTCGAAATGGTCGAGACGTAAAGATTGATATATTGGAAGCCTATATTTGGATATCGGAAGTGTTCCGGGTGAAATCGGGAATTTTACCGGAATACCGGGAGGGTTACCGGAACCCCCCGGGAGCTATTTGGGCCATAGTGGGCCTTAGTGGAAAAGAGAAGGGGCTGCCCTAGATGGGCTGCGCCCCCCCCCTTCCCCTAGTCCTATTAGGACTAGGAGAGGTGGCCGGCCCCCTCCTCCTCTTTTCCCCTCCGAGGAATCCTAGTTGGACTAGGATTGGAGGGGGAATCCTACTCCCAGAGGGAGTAGGACTCTCCTGCGCCTCCCCCCCTTGGCCGGCCAGCCTCCCCTCCTCTCCTCCTTTATATACGGAGGTAGGGGCACCTCTAAACACACAAGTTGACACAAGTTGATCCACGTGATCGATTCCTTAGCCGTGTGCGGTGCCCCCTGCCACCATATTCCTCGATAATACTGTAGCGGAGTTTAGGCGAAGCCCTGCTGCTGTAGTTCATCAAGATCGTCACCACGCCGTCGTGCTGACGAAACTCTTCCCCGACACTTTGCTGGATCGGAGTCCGGGGATCGTCATCGAGTTGAACGTGTGCTCGAACTCGGAGGTGCCGTAGTTTCGGTGCTTGATCGGTTGGATCAAGAAGACGTACGACTACTTCCTCTACGTCGTGTCATCGCTTCCACAGTCGGTCTGCGTTGGGTACGTAGACAATACTCTCCCCTCGTTGCTATGCATCACATGATCTTGCGTGTGCGTAGGAAATTTTTTGAAATTACTACGAAACCCAACAATTACACGGACTGGGTCCGTAACCTGAGGATTATCCTCATTGCTGCACAGAAAAGTTATGTCCTGGAAGCACCGCTGGGTGCCAGGCCTGCTGCTGATGCAACTGACGATGTTAAGAACGTCTGGCAGAGCAAAGCTGATGACTACTCTATAGTTCAGTGTGCCATGCTTTACGGCTTAGAACCGGGTCTTCAACGACGTTTTGAATGTCATGGAGCATATGAGATGTTCCAGGAGTTGAAGTTAATATTTCAAGCAAATGCCCGGATTGAGAGATATGAAGTCTCCAATAAGTTCTACAGCTGCAAGATGGAGGAGAATAGTTCTGTCAGTGAACACATACTCAAAATGTCTGGGTATAATAATCACTTGATTCAACTGGGAGTTAATCTTCCTGATGATAGTGTCATTGACAGAATTCTCCAATCACTACCACCAAGCTACAAGAGCTTCGTGATGAACTATAATATGCAAGGGATGAACAAAACTATTCCCGAGCTCTTCGCAATGCTAAAAGCTGCGGAGGTAGAAATCAAAAAGAAGCATCAAGTGTTGATGGTTAACAAGACCACCAGTTTCAAGAAAAAGGGCAAAGGGAAGAAGAAGGTGAACTTCAAAAAGAACGGCAAGCAAGTTGCTGCTCAAGAGAAGAAACCCAAGTCTGGACCTAAGCCTGAAACTGAGTGCTTCTACTGCAAGCAGACTGGACACTGGAAGCGGAATTGCCCCAAGTATTTGGCAGATAAGAAGGATGGCAAAGTGAACAAAGGTATATGTGATATACATGTTATTGATGTGTACCTTACTAATGTTCGCAGTAGCACTTGGGTATTTGATACTGGTTTTGTTGCTAATATTTGCAACTCGAAACAGGGACTACGAATTAAGCGAAGATTAGCTAAGGACGAGGTGACGATGCACGTGGGAAATGGTTCCAAAGTCGATGTGATCGCGGTCGGCACGCTACCTCTACATCTACCATCGGGATTAGTTTTAGACCTAAATAATTGTTATTTGGTGCCAGCGTTGAGCATGAACATTATATCTGGATCTTGTTTGATGCGAGACGGTTATTCATTTAAATCAGAGAATAATGGTTGTTCTATTTATATGAGTAATATCTTTTATGGTCATGCACCCTTGAAGAGTGGTCTATTTTTATTAAATCTCGATAGTAGTGATACACATATTCATAGTGTTGAAACCAAAAGATGCAGAGTTGATAACGATAGTGCAACTTATTTGTGGCACTGCCGTTTAGGTCATATCAGTGTAAAGCGCATGAAGAAACTCCATACTGATGGGCTTTTGGAATCACTTGATTATGAATCACTTGGTACTTGCGAACCGTGCCTCATGGGCAAGATGACTAAAACGCCGTTCTCCGAAACTATAGAGCGAGCAACTGATTTGTTGGAGATCATACATACTGATGTTTGTGGTCCAATGAATGTTGAGGCTCGCGGCGGGTATCGTTATTTTCTCACCTTCACAGATGATTTGAGCAGATATGGGTATATCTACTTAATGAAACACAAGTCTAAAACATTTGAAAAGCTCAAAGAATTTCAGAGTGAAGTGGAAAATCATCGTAACAAGAAAATAAAGTTTCTACGATCTGATCGTGGAGGAGAATATTTGAGTTACGAGTTTGGTCTACACTTGAAACAATACGGAATAGTTTCGCAACTCACGCCACCCGTAACACCACAACGAAATGGTGTGTCCGAACGTCGTAATCGTACTTTACTAGATATGGTGCGATCTATGATGTCTCTTACAGATTTACCGCTATCGTTTTGGGGTTATGCTTTAGAGAAGGCCGCATTCACGTTAAATAGGGCACCATCAAAATCCGCTGAGACGACACCTTATGAATTGTGGTTTGGCAAGAAACCAAAGTTGTCGTTTCTTAAAGTTTGGGGCTGCGATGCTTATGTAAAGAAACTTCAACCAGATAAGCTCGAACCCAAATCAGAGAAATGTGTCTTCATAGGACACCCAAAGGAGACTATTGGGTACACCTTCTATCACAGATCTGAGGGCAAGATTTTCGTTGCTAAATTCGGATCCTTTCTAGAGAAGGAGTTTCTCTCGAAAGAAGTGAGTGGGAGGAAAGTAGAACTTGATGAGATAATTGTATCTACTCCCTTGTTGGAAAGTAGTTCGTCACAAGAACCAGTTGCTGTGACAACTACACCAACTAGTGAGGAAGCTAATGATATTAATCATGAAACTTCAGATCAAGTTTCTACTGAACCTCGCAGGTCTACCAGAATAAGATCCGCACCAGAGTGGTACGGTAATCCTATTCTGGAAGTCATGTTACATGACCATGATGAACCTACGAACTATGAGGAAGCGATGATGAGCCCAGATTCCGCAAAATGGCTAGAGGCCATGAAATCTGAGATGGGATCCATGTACGAAAACAAAGTATGGACTTTGGTTGACTTGCCCGATGATCGGCAAGCCATTGAGAATAAATGGATTTTTAAGAAGAAGACTGACGCTGATGGTAATATAACTGTCTATAAAGCTCGACTTGTTGCGAAAGGTTTTCGACAAGTTCAAGGGGTTGATTACGATGAGACTTTCTCACCCATAGCG
Organism: Triticum aestivum; assembly: GCF_018294505.1. Taxonomy (NCBI): domain Eukaryota; kingdom Viridiplantae; phylum Streptophyta; class Magnoliopsida; order Poales; family Poaceae; genus Triticum; species Triticum aestivum. Next base: position 600,876,250 of record NC_057795.1, on the reverse strand, counting down.
ATGCTTAAGTCTGTCCGAATCATGTTAGCTATTGCTGCATTTCACGATTATGAAATTTGGCAAATGGATGTCAAAACTGCATTCTTGAATGGATTTCTGGAAGAAGAGTTGTATATGATGCAACCAGAAGGTTTTGTTGATCCAAAAGGTGCTAACAAAGTGTGCAAACTCCAGTGATCTATTTATGGGCTGGTGCAAGCATCTCGGAGTTGGAATAAACGTTTTGATAGTGTGATCAAAGCATATGGTTTTATACAGACTTTTGGAGAAGCCTGTATTTACAAGAAAGTGAGTGGGAGCTCTGTAGCATTTTTGATTTTATATGTAGATGACATATTATTAATTGGAAATGATATAGAATTTCTGGATAGCATAAAGGGATACTTGAATAAAAGTTTTTCAATGAAAGACCTTGGTAAAGCTTCTTACATATTGGGCATCAAGATCTATAGAGATAGATCAAGACGCTTAATAGGACTTTCACAAAGCACATACCTTGACAAAATTTTGAAAAAGTTCAAAATGGATCAGGCAAAGAAAGGTTTCTTGCCTGTGCTACAAGGTGTGAAGTTGAGTCAAACTCAATGCCCGACCACAGCAGAAGATAGAGAGAAAATGAAAGATGTTCCCTATGCTTCAGCCATAGGCTCTATCATGTATGCAATGCTGTGTACCAGACCTGACATATGCTTAGCAATAAGCTTGGCAGGAAGGTACCAAAGTAATCCAGGAGTGGATCACTGGACAGCGGTCAAGAACATCCTGAAATACCTGAAAAGGATTAAGGATATGTTTCTCATATATGGAGGTGACAAAGAGCTAGTCGTAAAAGGTTACGTCGATGCAAGCTTTGACACTGATTCGGACGATTCAAAATCGCAAACCGGATACATGTTTATATTAAACGGTGGAGCTGTAAGTTGGTGCAGTTCTAAACAAAGCGTCGTGGCTGGATCTACATGTGAAGCGGAGTACATAGCTTCTTCTGAAGCAGCAAATGAAGGAGTCTGGATAAAGGAGTTCATTACCGATCTAGGTGTCATACCTAGTGCATCAAGACCAATGAAGATCTTTTGTGACAATACTGGTGCAATTGCTTTGGCAAAGGAATCCAGATTTCACAAGAGGACCAAGCACATCAAGAGACGCTTCAACTCCATTCGGGACCAAGTCCAAGTGGGAGACATAGAGATTTGCAAAATACATACGGATCTGAATGTTGCAGACCCATTGACTAAGCCTCTCTCACGAGCAAAACATGATCAACACCAAGACTCCATGGGTGTTAGAATCATTACTATGTAATCTAGATTATTGACTCTAGTGCAAGTGGGAGACTGAAGGAAATATTCCCTAGAGGCAATAATAAAGTTATTTTTTATTTCCTCATATCATGATAAATTTTTATTATTCATGCTAGAATTGTATTAACCGGAAACATGATACATGTGTGAATACATAGACAAACATATAGTCACTAGTATGCCTCTACTTGACTAGCTCATTAATCAAAGATGGTTATGTTTCCTAACCATAGACATGTGTTGTCATTTGATTAATGGGATCACATCATTAGAAGAATGATGTGATTGACATGACCCATCCCGTTAGCTTAGCACTTGATCGTTTAGTATTCTGCTATTGCTTTCTTCATGACTTATACATGTTCCTACAACTATGAGAAATATGCAACTCCCATTTACCGGAAGAACACTTTGGGTACTACCAAACGTCACAACGTAACTGGGTGATTATAAAGGAGTACTACAGGTGTCTCCGAAGGTACATGTTGAGTTGGCGTATTTCGAGATTAGGTTTTGTCACTCCGATTGTCGGAGAGGTATCTCTGGGCCCTCTCGGTAATACTCATCACTTAAGCCTTGCAAGCATTATAACTAATAAGTTAGTTATGAGATGACGTATTACAGAACGAGTAAAGAGACTTGCCGGTAACGAGATTGAACTAGGTATTGGATACCGGCGATCAAATCTCGGGCAAGTAACATACCGATGACAAAGGGAACAACATATGTTGTTATGCGGTTTGACCGATAAAGATCTTCGTAGAATATGTAGGAACCAATATGGGCATCCAGGTCCCGCTATTGGTTATTGACCGAGAATGGTTTTAGGTCATGTCTACATAGTTCTCGAACCCGTAGGGTCCGCACGCTTAACGTTTCGATGACAGTTTTATTATGAGTTTACAAGTTTTGATGTACCGAAGTTTGTTCGGAGACCCGGATGTGATCACGGACATGACGAGGAGTCTCGGAATAGTCGAGACATAAAGATTGATATATTGGAAGCCTATGTTTGGACATCGGAATGGTTCCGGGTGAAATCGGCATTTTACCGGAGTACCGGGAGGTTACCGGAACCCCCCGGGGGGTTAATGGGCCTACATGGGCCACGAGGGAGAAGAGAGAAGGAGCCAGGAGGGGGCCGCGCGCCCCTCCCCCTCCTAGTCCGAATAGGACAAGGGAAGGGGGCGGCGCCCCCCTTTCCTTCCCCTCTTCCTCCTCTTCCCCCCCTTCTCCTATTCCAACTAGGAAAGAAGGGAGTCCTACTCCCGGTGGGAGTAGGACTCCCCCCTTGGCGCGCCCTCCTTAGCCGGCCGCCTCCTCCCCCCTGGCTCCTTTATATACGGGGGCGGGGGGCACCCTAGACACACAAGTTGATCTACGGATCGTTCCTTAGCCGTGTGCGGTGCCCCCTCCACCATATTCCACCTCGGTCATATCGTCGCGAAGCTTAGGTGAAGCCCTGCGCCGGTAGAACATCATCATCGTCACCACGCCGTCGTGCTGACGGAACTCATCCCCGAAGCTTTGCTGGATTGGAGCCCGGGGATCGTCATCGAGCTGAACGTGTGCTGAACTCGGAGGTGCCGTACGTTCGGTGCTTGGATCGGTCGGATCGTGAAGACGTACGACTACATCAACCGCGTTGTGCTAACGCTTCCTCTTATGGTCTATGAGGGTACGTGGACGAACACTCTCCCCTCTCGTTGCTATATCATCACCATGATCTTGCGTGTGCGTAGGAAATTTTTTGAAATTACTGCGTTACCCAACAAGTGGTAGCCCCGAAGGAGCCCGGGGTGATGAAGAAGAGCGGCCACCCTTGGTGGCAGCGTTGGCCGAGAGGGAGCCGTTGCCCCTGGAGCAACGCGTCTCAACCCGTTGCTCGGTGAGAAGGAGGCGGGAAAAGAACTCGTGTGCCAGCATGGGTGTCGAGTTGCCCCGCTCGTTGATGATCTCGACTAAGGCATCATACTCCTCATCAAGACCATTGACAATAAACGAGTTGAACTCGGAGTTGGTGAGGGGATGTCCAATGGAGGCCAACGTGTCGGCGAGGCCCTTGACCTTGTTGTAGAACTCAGTGGCAGTGGAGTCAAGCTTCTGACACTCGCCAAGCTAACGACGGAGTGTAGAGACACGGGCCCGAGACTGCGCCGCAAAGGTGCGCTCAAGGATGGTCCAGGCCTCATGAGACGTTTTCGCGAAAACAACAAGCCCGGCGACAGCCGACGAGAGCGACCCCTGGATGGAGGAGAGGTTCGCCTGGTCCTGCCCCGTCCAGACGTGGTGGGCCGGATTGTAGACCGGACCGTGCACGCTGTCCACCAGTGCGGGGGGGAGGGGGGCAGGGAAGAGAGCCGTCGATGTAGCCGAGCAGATAGTGGCTCCCCAATAGCGGGAGAACCTGCGCACGCCAGAAGATGTAGTTTTCGGTGGAGAGCTTGATGGTGATGAGATGGCCGAAGTGAAATGGCGGCGGTAGTGACGATCCCACCGAGGGGGCTGCCTGGGACGCAAGCGCCATGGAGGCAGCCGGAGTCACCGAAGACGGCGGAGGGCCAGACAGCGCCGCGGCCGGGGCGTACGCAACAAGACCCGCCATCGGGGCGGTCGCGGGCGCTGCCGGCACGAGCGGCGGGATGTCGTCCGCGGGGACGGTGGCGGACGTCGTTGCCGCGGTGTGAACCGCGAGCTCTCGCCCGAGGGTTGAGGGCGCAGGCGGGGTCGAGTAGACGGAGCCGATGCTCCGGGTCCCGAGCGGGGCCGGGACAACGATGACGTCTAGAGAGAGGTTCAGAAGGGCCGCGAGGGAGGCCGGTAGTAGCCCCGCGGCGGTGGAACCGGACGTGGCGGCGCTCGACATGGCGGCGGCGAGATCGGTGGCGGCGACGGTGCGGGTTTTAGGGTTTTGGAGCGGAAGCGATCGTAACCTAGCATGATACCATGTAAGACAATAGATTTGGGGGAACCGGCACAACCCTCGAGGGGTGGCCTATCACATATTACAACTGTTACGGCGATTGGCGATTTTAGGGGCCGTCCATCCACTCCTATCAAACGGTAGAGAAATAGGAGTTACGCGGAGTTACGAAACTTAAATTACGTGGAATTACAAATAACGGTGGGACCATTACAAAATTTAGGTGGGACTAGTAATTTTCTAAAGGGCAAATCCGTTAATTTCCCTCCAATCTCACTCAAGGCCGATACATCTCCTGTTCACCCTCACCGTCGGGTCGGTTCCTCGATCGTTCCCCTCTCGGTTCGAAGCAGAAGGGTAGGATAGGGTGGGTTGGCAGAGGGGTCGGGGAGGATGGCCGCTTGGGCGAGGAGGCGGAGCCAATGACCCCGACGGTGGCGGCGGCGGAGTGGCCCCAGGGGCTCGAGGACCGGCGTCTGCTGCGGACCCGGTTCCTGGCCGTCAAGAGCCAGATCGAGCGCACGGCGGTGGTAGCCGTCCAGAGGAAGAGGAAGAGCACCCTGCGCCGGTTCGGCGGCCGTGGCGTCACGGAGAGGAGGCGGAGAGAAAGGCCACCGGTGGCCCCGTGAAGGTCGAGGAGGCCCCCGCCTCATCGTGCTCACCTCGATCCACTTTTTCTCGCATGTGTTCGGTGCGGGCAGAGGAAATAGCAGAGGATCACGTCGACGTCGACGCCCGAGGGGTCGAAGGGAGGGGCGGCGGCCTGGAAGAGCGCGACGAGCAGCGAAGCAAGTCGGTCGTGGGGCTGGAGCAGCAGCACCACAGCCTCCTCGATCCCCTGTTCTCATATCCTATCCGTGCGAGCATGGGAAATAGCAGAGGAGCACGCACGTGTTGACGTCCGGGGAGTCAGAGGGGAGGCGACCTACCGGTGGAGCGCGGTGAGCAGTGGATCCGGTCGGTCGTGGGGCTGAAGCATCAGCGCCGCCGCTTCCTCCTTTCCTTTATCAAAGCTGAAGTGGTGTCGTCGACGTCGTCGTTGATGGTGGCGGTCATGTTGCCTGGGACGCCGTCAACACGCCGGTGCTGCCGCTGCTGGTGGAACTATGCAAGTCGCTGCTGGTGCAACACTGCTGCTCATGGTGCCCAACGTCGTCGGCGCGCAACTCTCCTACCTTCTGCCCACCGGGTCACCCAGCAACGTCGATGGTTCAACAACATGGTGATCACCCGAATGCCCATCAAAATTGTTGGCATGTGTTGCGGCTCTCATGGTCCTACTGCCAACGGTGGGCGTCCAAGAGGCACTTGACCACCGTGGCATCCCTCGTCCTCAAACTGCGCCGGTTCGGCGGCCGCTCTGGCAAGCACGTCCCAGCGGTAGGTGGGCGAATTCAGCTGAAGGAGCCGGAGTACAGAGGTATACTTCCCCCTTCTCAGTGCTTTTGATTATAGTGATTACAGTCAGTAGGTATATTTCCCCCTTCTCAGTGCTTTTGATTACAGTGATTAGAGTCAGTAGGTAGTGATTAGAGTCAGTAGGTAATACTGAACATGGTAAATTTCATTAGAATATGAATTGCAAGTTGATGGGTTCAGAACCTTTGTGCTATGAAAAACAGTTATAGTAAGAGATTCAGACAATGTTCTTCTGATTAGGCACTGGACTAGCAAACGGTTTGGTACTGTCTGAGTCTTTACCCATAAAATGTGATAGTAATTAAGATCATATTATGCAAGAACCAAAGTGGTGCTGATTTATGATTAAATCTAGAAAAAGACTGATATTTGGTCACATGGATGAATGTTAATCCTTGTTGAGCGTGTCACTTGTATAGAACACAGTGAGAAATAAGGAAAGAAGACTGATATCTTCTCGTGGAGGTGTGGATGCAGGACCCCTCCAACGTGCCAAAGATTAGCACATGGAGCTGCCGGAGCCGGACGGCCCAACCTCACCGCCGACAGAAAAGCGCACGATGGTGCATGGAGTCATCATCCATGTTGGATCGGTGGAGGATCACATCACCACACGTTGTCACAGCTTCACTTTCTGTGTTTTTGATATGGTTGATGGCACCAGCCCTTCTCCTTTCGAAGATGGAGGTCACGGGTTTGCAGGGGACAGGCTGGAGATTTTTAGATTTAATTGTTTGAATACGTATATTTCATTTCATATTGTGTCAAGTCTTGCGTACTGCTCCCTCCGCTCCATCCGTTTCAAATTTGTGAACGGAGGGGTGCTTCATATGAGCTTCTATCTATAAACTTTTGTCCGCAATCTATTTGTGATAACTTCTCTCCAAGGTAGGAGCCACTTTTGTATGCTTACTTCTCGTGATTCATTCTTTGTTGTCAAATTCTCGTTCATTTGGTGAGCTTGTGTAATATATGTGTTCATTGATCATGGCCAAGTAAATCAAATTGAATTTCCTGTTAAGGTCTGATGCTTACAGCTGAACTGAACAAAATATATAGTGAAATAATCAACTGATAACAAAGCAAAGAAAAGGTTGCCCCCTAGTCCTTGGAGCTGAGTCCAGTTCTTAACCACAAGCTTCCTCGAGGATAAGCAGCAACAACAAAGATAATTTAGCTTTGCACGATCCTCGGCACTTTTTATGCAAATCTGAATAATCTCACTTGAATCTAATAAAAATGCATCAACTTCTATACAGCTTTTTTATGCAAATCTGAATAATCTCACTTGAATCTAATAAAAATGCATCATCTTCTATACAGCTTCTAACGGCCGCCAGTAAAAACTGATAATCTTCTCTACAACAATCTAGAGCTCCTTTATCTTCTCTTGTTGTGCAACATCCTTCTTATCATGTTCTTGCGCCTTCCCTTCCAGCTCTTCTAACCACCCATCCTGAAATTGCACAGTTTTTTAAATCAAAAATTGCACTGTGGTATTGATGTAAGCATATCTGTTTCCCCATTTACTGCTGCCTTGTGTATGGATCATTGTGAACATTAAAGATGATACCTGAGTTACTCAAAGCAGTTGACACTGTCAGATTATTCTTTTGAACTTTTGGAGTGATAGTGGGAGGCTGAGTATCTAGAGTTCCATTCACTGCCTCTGTAGATTAATATCTGCTCATTGTCAAATGACAGGAGAACACAAGGAACAAGATCCTACACATAGAGAACCACATATTTTTTGTTTAGGGTATAAGAAAGTATATACTCCCTCCGTATCAAAATATAAGACGTTTTAGTAGGCTAGTTTAGCCTACAAAAATGTCTTATATTTTGGTTCAGAAGTAGTACATGATATATTTCCATCATCTGTAACTACATGGTAACATAATGGCTATGGGGGGATGAGAACCTTCAGCTTTGCTTCATTTTTTTTGCTGTCACTTGGTTCCAAACCCTCGCAATCAACATTTCACCAAATCATTTCCCTCAAAAGCATCCCGAACATCCATTACAAGATTGATATATGTTCCATTTTCGCTGCAAAACCAAGGAGTAAAATAACACTTGTTTAGTCTCATGTCCTGGTCAATACGGACGAAGAAACACATACATCTACAGTCTATTTTACAGCAAGTAACTTTTGTAGATATAGAACAAGTTACCTACATGATACATGATACAGTGGGGAGGCAGGATACAAATCATAGAAATAGCAAATGTCTATGATCTAATATCCTTGGCATACAACCTCACAAATAAATTTGGAATCAATCGTGAGGCCAGTAGGGTCAAAATTAGCATTCATTTGTAATAATTAGCTCATGGTTATCCAGATTTAGCAGGCAGGATTGCGCATTTTCAAGCATGATATGAATCATCCTGTGAACACACCTCCCGAGTTGGCAGCGACATCCTCGCATATCGAATTGCCAGCTGACCCATCGCCGGCATCACACCACCGTCGACGCGGCGGTTCGGGAATTTCCACCCATAGCTTCTTCGAAACGGCACAGTAAGGCGAAGCAGGTGATGCACCACCGGTGGCCGGTGATGGGTCGGTGTAGAAGAGTAGTGGTATCCGATCCTTCAGGCGAGGTGGGCGGTGGCCGGCGGCTCCGATCCCGCGGGTGAGGCTGGCGGCTCCGATCCCGCCAGTGAGGAGGGCGGCGGCGTTCGAGCGGACTGGGCTGGGGAGGAGAGGGTCGTGGGTGAGGCGGCAACCGGGATCCCGCAGATGAGAATGGGGCGGCGTTCAACCTGGCTGGGCCGGGTGGATCGGAGGAGCTCCGATCTGGTGGTGGCGAGAATTCTGGAGGGGATAGGAGCAGGAGAATACGGGGGTGGAGCGATTGTTACATGCGGGATAAGATCGTGGGGGCTAGATTTTTTTTCATGATTGACTGGTGGGGGTCATAGGCTGCCAAGGGCCGCAAATTTGGAAAAGTGGCGGGATTATATTTTCAGTGAAGGGGGAAAGGTATTTTTGGCATAAACACGTGAAATATTTTTAGAAAATTAGAAAGTATCGGTGAGGGCCGGAACGAGCAAGATCGGTGCTTGTGGGTCCGGACGACTGAGATCGGTACTTGTGGGTCAGTACAAGTAAGACCGATAGTAGCGAGTCTGGAAGACTAAGATAGGTACTTGTGGACCCGTATGAGTAAGAATGGTACTTGTGGGCATGGATAACAAAGATTGGTACTTGTGGTTTCAACGACTAAGAGCGATATTAGTGAGCCCAAACAAGTACGACCGATACTTGTGGGTATGAACAACTAAGATCGATAGTAGCGAGCCCGAATGATTAAGACCGATACTTTGTGGGTCCGGACAACTAAGATCGATGCTTATGGATGAGAATGACTAAGATCGCTACTTCTGGGTCCGGACGATTAAGATCGATAGTAGTGGGCCCGGACGACTGAGATCGATAAAAGCGAGCCCGAATGCGTAAAATGGTATTTGTGGGTCCAGACGACTAAGATCGATACTTGTGGGTCCGAACGACTAGGATCAATAGTAGTGAGCCTGAACGAGTAAGACCGATACTTAAGTCCGGACGAGTAAGATCGATTGTAGTGAGCCCGAGCGAGACTGGTACTTGTGGGTCCGGGCGACTAAGATTGGTATTTATGGATCTATATGACTAAGATCGATAGTAGTGGGCCCGGACGAGTAAGACCGGTATTTGGGGGCGATCACACTAATAATGCTATGGCCGTCCAAACCCACAACTAGCACTATGGCTCGTCTGATCCCTCAACTAGCACTATGGGTCATCTGAATCCAGAACTAGCACTATCGGTCATTCGGGTCCACACGCACAATGATGGGTTGTTCAGTCCCACAGCTAGCACTATGGGTCGTCTGGACTAACAACTAACACTGAGTCGTCCGATCCCCCAACTAGCACTATGGGTCATCTGAACCCAGAACATAGCACTGTCGGTCATCTGGGTCAACAAGCACCATGATGGGTTGTCTAGTCCCACAACTAGTACTATGATTCTTCTGATCCCACAACTAGCACTATGGGTCGTCCAATCCCGTAATTATCATTATTGGTCGTGTGATGCCACTACTAGCACTATGGTTTGTTCGAACCCAGAACTATCAGTATGGGTAGTCTGAACCCACAACTACCTTTAAAGGTCGTCCTGATACACAACTACCACTACGGGTCATGTGGTCCCTCTACTAATACTATAGGTAGTCCTGACACACAACTACCACTACGGGTCGTCCAAACCACGACTAGCACTATGGGTCACACGGACTAACTACTACCATTATGGGTCATCGCGACCACGACTAGCACTATGGGCCATACTGTGTAGGAGATATGCCCTAGAGGCAGTAATAATAGTTATTTTGTATCTCCAAAGTTTGTAATGAAAGTTTATGTTCCATGCTATAACTGCAATGATTCTCAATTCTGCAATAACACAAGGCTCGGAGGAAAACTCATGTGCACGTGTGGTATAATAAACTGTAAAATGTATTCCTAGTCATGCCTCTAAGACTAGCTCAAGTATTGCATGATAATCCTGTTTTCCTGATCATGGGCATGTCTATGCCGGCAATTTTGAGGGCACATTGTTAGAAGAACACTTGTGTTGAATCGATCCGAATTAATGTTATGCTATGAGATACATTCTTCACTAGTTAATCGTTAATAACACAGAGAAAGTTAATGTTTGCATAATTTCTTAGACCATGAGAGTATCGAGTTCCTTCGTACTTGCTTCGTGAACTTTGGGGTTTGTTAAACGACATCCCATAACTAGGTGGCTATTATGGCGGCTTACGGGTTCACGGAAAAGTATGGCAAGAAACGAGATAACTCAAGATTGGGATTTGCTCCTCCGACGATGGAGAGATATTCTTGGGCCCTCTCGGTGTTACGGTATCCATCATCGTCTGGCCAGGCACAATGTGATTTGATCATAGGGATGCCGGAACACGGAAACGAGAAAAGAGGACAAAACCGGTAACGAGGTAACTAGCATAGTGGACAAGTTGTTGATCCACAGGGATGCAAGTAAATATCACCTCGGGTGTTTGTAATATATCGCGAAGCAACATGAATAGCACACGGCAACTGGAGGTTCACTCGAATATTTATTCGTGTGGGTATAGGGGTCAATATGGGTGTCCACGGCTCTGATGTTGATCATTGATCGGAAAGTGTTTCGTGTCATGTCTATGCTTCACCGAACCTATAGGGTCACACGCTTAAGGGTCATCTATCTGCAGAATACTACACAGGGAGTCTGAGAGAAAGTCACCGGAAAAGTTTCAGAGACAGCGGAAAAGTTCCGGAGAGAACACCGGAATAGTTTCGGTAAAACTGAAAAGTTGTTTCAGGGTATACCATTAAGTCAAATTGGTTTCGGCACACGCCTGATAATTCTTGGAGGATGCCAGAATTATTCTGAAAACTTCTGAGAATTTTCCGGGATAAAAACCGAAAATGTTCCGAAGCCGCCGAAACCGGTTTGATTGCTTTTCGCAGATAAAGATTACTAATCCGGAATTGTTTCGAAACATGTCCAAAATGGTCCTGAATTTGAATTTTGCTTCTATTTTTTTCTATTCGCCAAAACTTAACTTTCCCAGATTGAATATAGGGTAGTGTGATTTTTTGAGAATTTTTATGGATTTTTTTTGGCCAAATTTTGACCTAAAATGCTCCTGAATTTGATTTTTTTTTTTTGCAAAACTTCTTCATTGCAACGCCCAAAGCCCCCAGCCCGCTAGCAGTCCGCTCTCACGCCATGGCCATTAGGGAAAAATAAAATAAAAATCTTGGAAAATATATAACAAAAAATGAAATAAATCATGGAAGTGCCATGAAAATGAAAATCACTAAAAAAAGTACATATTCACTAAAAAAAGTACATATTCAGTAAACAAGATCCTGGATACATGGCAGAGTTAGAATAACCTAACAAGTTCTCAGAAGGAATTTATAGTACACAATTAACTACGAGGCAGAGGTAGACAGCGGTGGCTGTCCGGTGAGACAAAGTTAGACGACCGCGCTGTCCGGCGAGGCGGGAGGTAGACGATGACGGCTGTCCGGCGATCCAATAAGACAGGAGGTAGATGATGGCGGCTGGCCGGTGAGCTGGAGGTAAACGACGGTGGCTGGCAACTGTCTAGTACACACACCAATCCGATGGTTCGAACACCAGACAAGAAGAATAAATTGTTAATGAGTAAAAAATCTATAGTGTGCATAAAACGATTGTAATAAAGGTCTGCTATATTCCAGCACACAGATCCCTTAATACCAAAAGTAATGCATGTGCAGGGTCAAAGAGAAATCCGCGTACTGGTATGCTCTCATTTAGCTTAGCACCACCTATAAGACTTCCCTTCTGGGAGTTACTGGGATAGATATTATTGCCGAATTTATTGTTTTGTCACTCTTCCAAGCCATGTCCTTTTTTTTATTCACTTGAATAACCAGCCTATTGACCCAAACTGTATATGTGTCATTGAACAAACTCCAAGCAACAAGGCCACATGGAACAATTGGAGCACCATCAGCGGTTACCTCAGGTGCACAATCCGATGTCAAATGTGCAGCATTCTTATACCACAGTTGTTTGTCACCTTGACTTTTCACATACCTAGGAAAAAACGAGCAACCATTGGTCTGAGTATGTCAACATAATTTGTTCCGACAGGGCAATAGTCAATACAACAGTATAGTGTGCCTGCTAATGCATAGAGCTGAATGAATACACAAGATCCTGTCCTATGGTGTCCTATAAAAAAGAGAATAGAAGGTAGGAAATGAATATTTTCAAATTCCTTGCGAAGCACTGAACTAGATATGACAATCTCATTTTCAGAAAGGAGTGCCATCTTAGAATGCAGCTAATCTAGCAAAAAATGTAGATACAGGTCTCAGCAAAATGAACCACATGTTATGCAACTACTGTACTAAGTCAAGATCCCTGTTGTATGCTCAAGTGATTTAAGTCAAGATCCAACCTTTAGTTTGCAACAGAAGGGAATCTGCACAGAGACAGCTGGATCCAGACTAAGCTTTCTTTCTGTACTATCTAGGCTGAGCAAAGTGTCAACCAAAGTATCTAAGCTGATCACTCTTTAAGCACACGCTCCACAATTATGTTCACAAAGAAAGCATATATGGTGCTACATTGCAAAAAAATGTACTGAAGGCTCACTGTGGACACTGCAGAAATAGATAAGGAACATGGAGACGGTTTAAATCTTTACTCCAGCAATCAAAAATTGTTTTCATATTAGAAATATATGGAAGCAAACATAATACTATTAAGAAGACAAATATCATACATGAATTGACAACTAACACTGTTGTAACTCATGTCCCATCACAATTCACAAGGTCATTTACAATATATGACACAGCAGAATGGACATTGCAATTATAAAAACCGTATTCAATACCGAATTTTGATTTTGGTACTCGTGTGGAAACTGAAGTGAAAATGACTACAAGGTTTTGAATTACAAGCATAGCAAGAAGAGCGAACTAGATGATTATGCTTTTTTTTAGAATGGAGGCACATGCCCAGCCTTAAAATGAGGCCCTTAGAGTATTCCAACTAAGGTTTGACACGGGGCGATGGGAACAAAAGCAAATAGGTTCGATACATAGCCGGAAAGGCCTCACAAGCGAAGAAGCGCATGCTAATACTAACTATCACACCACAACACCAACGAAAGCACCGTACCCAAGGACTGTGATTATGCTAAGCACATGTTTCCATGATTAGAGAAGTCATAAGCTTGCTCTCAGTATACTTATTATTTTTCAGTGATAAGGATTTAATTAACCATGTCTAGGCATAAGCAAGCAAGATTTCAGATTTAGACTCTCACAGCTACTCTAATCATGCATGCCAAGAATTCGTACAACTGGTAAATCACCCTATTCAAGTGCTGAAATGAATATAATTAAACAGCAGTAGATTTCAGCAAACATCCCCTCAGGCCGGCCTTAATATGTTCAGACTTGGGAACAGGCAAAATAACAGAGCAAAAGTACTAGAGCGATCAGGAAATGTATTGCTCTGAACATGCAGTTGGTTGGGCGTAGTTCGGTGGCAATCAGAGCATGGGACTGCCGCGGCCGCACGACGACGCGAACATGAGGATCGGAGGAGCTAGTAGGACATATATGCAGCTACCTGTAGTCGGCGGGAAGCTCGCCGGCGGCGAGGTAGTACGGGCGATGGACGTCAGAGGGGAAACCGCTCGAGTAAACAGGAGGGAACTGCGCAGCCTGAGGCAGTATGGTTTCCGGCGTACGGTGGAGAGATCGATCCTCTGTCGTCGGCGGCAGGTTAGGGGGCGCCTGGGAAGCGGAGGCTTCCGCCGACTCGGCGCGCCGCGGTGGAGGGCCTGCAGTACTGGTGGCCGGCCGGATCCCTGCGGCAGGAGCGAGAGGAGGGTGGCGGCGGCGGCGGCTATGCGAGGGGATTGAGATTGGATTCGTCCGTGCGTGGGGACGGGGACGAACTTGTCGTGCGGAACGGAACGGACGGAGCAGCTCAATTACTAATTTACCCTTCTTACAGAAAATAAATCTTCAAATGACTTTCCCAGATCTAACGGTCCGAAAAATTCCGAGGTGGAGTTACATGAAATTACTAGTCGTAACTCGTCAATCACCATAAAAGAGCTCATCACATATATATAATGAAAGGGTACAACGTTACAACATAAGTACACATATATGGAAACTATACAATCTAACAGTCTTGTTAGACGAACGATTTCTTCTTCATAGTTCATGGCTGAAGTCGAATGAACTAGTTTAATTTGCTACACTATTGTGTTCTTGAAGCCGGACATAATTAGAACTTCTGAGATTTCATGAATTTTTGTACTTTATTCATTTGGAACCTTGAGATGCTAAAATAAACAAAAGCCCAAATAAACTTATCATTTAGGGTGTCTTGCTAATACCGATGATTTTATAAAGTTCATGGCTTAACTTGGATCAAGAACCGTATTTTAGGCGCCCTTTGATTTAGAGAAATTTTGCAAGAATTCTAAAAAATAGGATTCGTAGCCCTTTGGAACCCTTTGATTGTAGGAATAGAATCATACTCATGTATAACATTTTTATTTCAAAGGATTGTAAATATAGTTTCATAGTGATGGTGGCGGCGCTACGATGTCATTCCGTTCTTGGAGGCTCTCTTGCATGAGCAAGGTTCCTACCCGCCTGTGATTGGGTGCGGTTGTGGATGATAGCATATTCCTCGCATTGAGGGTTCCGTGGCCATGACGGCTATGCTCCCATCATGAGCTAGTACGGCGAGGAGTTATGATCGGAGGCCTTAACTTGGGATCCCATCATCTGTTCCTAGTCAGCTCTAGGGTGAGTGTCTTCATCGTCCAATGACGTGGCACCCTTCGATCCAGGGTGAGAGGGTAGAGTGTTCATTCAGAGATGGAGCTGGTTGGCGCAATGGTGATTGACTCCCGGGTGTTGCTGATGGAATAGTTTCGTCCGAAGGCTTGTCTCCTTCTCAAATTGGCTCCATTCTCGACTCAATTGTGCATGAGGGCTTTCATCTTTCTTTTGTTGTTGTCTTGTCGTTTTGGGGCTTTTTTGACATCCCTGACACTGTTGCATCTTGTTGTTTCCTTTGTTGTTCGTGTGGTATAGTGCCGTGTTGTAATGCTAGGATGTTGCTTTATATATAAAGCGGGACGGAAGCCATTTTCGGTCAAACTTTTTTGTAACACTTTTTCTCTGTCTTACACTCACAATTTTGGAGGTCTACATTATCACCGTATGTGTTAATCATACTACTTAGCATTGGTTTGTGTCAAAAGAAATGTGTCACAAAAAATCGTTCAAACATTTGTAGTTTCTACTAGTACGGAATACCAATTACATGCACACTGAAATCGTGTGTTCAACAATGCGTCAGTTGTCCAGGTTACTGATGCCAACCGCGAGCGTACCTGCCGACAGTCGGCTTACTTATGCAGGGCATACCAATTCGTCTCACACCATGACCGGGTCTTTGACTGTTTAGGTGTGCAAACAGGATGCAACACTTGAAATTGCAACTGCACGTGTCACAACATACTAAAAGGAAGCAACTACGTGGCTATGCAAACCATACACCATGCATGACCTTTCCATGGGGCACAAAAGCTGCATCGTCAGGCAAGTCTCCTTTGGCAATGTCTGGTTGTTTGATAAGGCTACTGCCAAAGCAGCCCGCCTAACAATGCATGGCCCCGTACGTCGGTCGTTGGACCCTTCGCCGCGGCTTGCCCATGTTAGGCTCACGCTATCTACTCTCCTAGATTGAGGTTTATCCTCCTCGGCCGACGAATATATAGGTGCATATGGCGCGCGGGGCCATGTTCGCCGGACCGGGAGATTGAACTAGCATTATGCTTGGGACACGCTGTATTTAAAGATATGTTAGCGTTTCCAGTACGTGAAAGAAAAGGAAGATCTTGCAATGAAGGTTCTGCGTGCTAGCTAACATCTCTCTCTTATTGCTTTCTGTTAGACTGTATTTACATGTGTATATTATAACGTTGTATATCACCTCATTATGTATATATGTGATAGGCCACCCGTAGAGGGTTGTGCCGGTTCCCCCCAAAGCCTATTGTCTTACATGGTATCACGCTAGGTTACGTCCGCTTCCGCCTAAAAACCCTAAAACGCCGCCGCCGCCGCCGCCGCCACCGCCGCCGCCGCCGCGCCCGCCGTCGCCGTCGCCCGACTGCTATGACGTCCGCCGCTGCGTCCGGCTCCACCGCCACCGGTTTTCTGCCGGCCTCCCTCGCGGCACTTCTCTCGAGGCCGCTGGATGCCGCCTCCCTTCAGGCGCCGATCGGGACACGGAGCGTCGGCTCCCTCTTCGCGCTCCCGCCGGCTGCTACTTCGCCCGGGCAGGCACTTGTGGCCCACACCGCCGCCGCCCCGTCAACCGCGGCTGTCGCGCCCTCGGCCACTGCGCCGCTGGTGGCGGAGGACGTCGCGCTGGCAGGCTTCGCGGCGTCAACCGCGGCCATCGCGCCCTCTGTCACCGCGCCGGCTGCCCCTCTGACTGTCTCCACGGTGGTCTCACCTCAGCCAGTCTCCTCGATGGGATCGCAGCCGCCACCGCCGTTTCACTTCGGCCATCTCATCACCATCAAGTTGTCGTCGGACAATTACATCATCTGGCGCGCGCAGGTTCTTCCGCTTCTTGGGAGTCACTATCTGCTTGGCTATGTCGACGGCTCTCTCCCTTGCCCTCCTGCGCTGGTTGACAGCGTGCACGGTCCGGTCTATAATCCGGCTCACCGTGTCTGGACAGGGCAGGATCAGGCGAACCTCTCCTCCATCCAGGGGTCGCTCTCTCCGGCCGTTGCTGGGCTTGTTGTCTTCGCCAAGACGTTCCCACGAGGCATGGACTATTCTTGAGCGCTCGTTTGCGGCACAGTCGCAGGCTCGTGTATCTGGGCTCCGTCGCCAACTTGGGGAGTGTCAGAAGCTTGACTCCACCGCCACTGAGTTCTACAACAAAGTCAAGAGTCTCGCCGACACGCTGGCCTCCATTGGACAGCCCCTCACCGACTCCGAGTTCAACTCGTTTATTGTCAATGGTCTTGATGAGGAGTATGACGCCCTAGTCGAGATCATCAATGAGAGGGGCAACTCCACGCCCATGCCAGCACACGAGGTCTTTTCACGCCTCCTGCTTACTGAGCAACGAGTCGAGACGCGCCGATCCAGGGGCAACGGCGCCCTCTCGGCAAACGCCGCCACCAAGGGTGGTCGCTCCTCTGCTTCATCCAGGGCTCCTTCGGGGCAGTCACCACCACCCGCCTCGGCCCCTCCTCCTACTGCGACGCTACCAGGGGCTGGCGGTCCACGTGTGTGCCAGCTTTGTGGTCGCTATGGGCACTGGGCCTCGAAGTGTCACAAGCGCTTCCAGCGGGGTTTTCTTGGTCTCGGCAATGACGGGAAGGATACACGCAACTTTGCTCGTCAGGTCGCCATGGCTGATCGTCCGCCGCCGCAGAAGCCACAGGGACACACTCAGTCCTACTCCATTGATCCCCACTGGTACATGGACTCTGGGGCGACAGAGCACCTGACCAGTGAGATGGGGAAGCTTCACACTCGTGAACCCTACCATGGCTCCGACAAGATCCACACCGCCAATGGAGCAGGTATGCACATCTCTCATATTGGTCAAGCATCACTTCTCACTAGACATGCCAATAGGAGTCTTCAACTTCGCAATGTTCTTCGAGTTCCATCTGTGACACGTAATCTTCTTTCAGTTCCTAAACTCACTCGTGATAATAATGTGCTTTGTGAATTTCATCCTTTTGATCTTTTTATTAAGGATCGGGGCACGAGGGACATTCTTCTTAGTGGGCGGCTCTGCCAAGGTCTCTATCGTCTGGAGCATCCTGGCGTCGCTCGCGTCTTCAGTGGAGTTCGGGTATCTCCGTCACAGTGGCATGCTCGTCTTGGTCACCCGGCCACACCTATTGTCCGGCATGTTTTGCGTCGTCATGAGCTTCCTAGTGTGTCTAGTAATAAAGATGTAGCAGTGTGTGATGCTTGTCAGCAGGGGAAGAGTCATCAACTTCCTTTTTCGGAGTCCAGTCGTGAGGTGAAACATCCTTTAGAACTTGTGTTTTCAGATGTATGGGGTCCTGCTCAGACTTCTGTTAGTGGTCATAATTACTATATCAGTTTTGTTGATGCTTACAGCCGCTTTACCTGGCTTTATCTTATCAAACGTAAATCTGATGTGTTTGACATTTTTGTTCAGTTCCAAAAACATGTTGAACGCCTTCTCAAGCACAAAATTGTTCATGTTCCAGTCGGACTGGGGTGGCGAGTATCGCAACCTCAACTCCTTCTTTCAGTCGCTTGGGATCACTCACCGTTTAGCATGTCCACATACACATCAGCAGAATGGTTCAGTAGAACGTAAGCATCGTCACATTGTTGAAGCTGGTCTGACTCTTTTGGCCCATGCATCTGTTCCGTTTCGTTTTTGGAGTGATGCTTTCACCACTGCATGTTTTCTCATCAATCGTACTCCCACTCGTGTTTTGAATATGAAGACTCCCATTGAAGTTCTCCTTAATGAACAACCGGACTACACCTTTCTCAAGGTGTTTGGGTGTGCTTGCTGGCCCCATCTCCGTCCATATAACAAGCGTAAGCTCGAGTTTCGTTCCAAGAAGTGTGTTTTTCTTGGTTATAGCTCTCTTCATAAAGGATACAAATGTCTTCATGTGCCCACTAATCGTGTCTACATCTCTCGGGATGTTGTGTTTGATGAGCATGTTTTTCCCTTTGCCAAACTCCCTGTGTCCACTACCGAGCCACCTGTCATGCATTCATCCTCTGTTGCTTCTGACCAATTTGATGATGTTGCATATTCTCCTCTATTGTTGCCTAACCATGGTGCAGGCACTGGTCGTGGGGCTCGTTTGGAGATTCTGGAAGTGCCATCTTCCTCTTCGTCGCCATCGCCTTCATCCTCGGCACCTTCTGTTGTGCATGAGGAGCACATGGCGCCCCTGCATGGCCTCGGTTTCCGTGCTCATGCACGGCCGATCGACGTCCTGGCCCGGTCGCCTCTGGCTTCTGGGCTGCCTTCGCCATCGTCGCGCCCTGCAACCCCGCCGACTGGGCCGGCCTCCTCGGTCCCCGTCTCGCCCAGGGCGTCGGGGCAGTCATCACCAGGCCTGGCCTCGCCCGCCCCTGCCTCGCCCAGGGTGTCTGGGCCCTTCTCACCAGGGCCGGCCTCGCCTGCTCTCGCCTCGCCAAGGCCGTCTGGGCCGGTGTCACCGGAGCTGGCCTCGCCCACTCTCGGTTCGCCCATGGCCTCTGAGCCCCTGTCGTCGGGCCAGTCTTCACCATGCAGCCCGGAGTCGTCTGTCCCGAGCTCGCCTGAGGTGATTCCTGCATCTCCGGCGACCGTCACGTCTCCGTCACCTTCGCCTCCGCCGGCTCCTGCTGCTGCTCTACGTCCACATACGCGCAGTCGGAGTGGCATTTTTCAGCCTAAGCAACGTCACGATGGCACAGTTGCTTGGTTAGCGGCGTGCATGTCTGCTGCTCTCGCAGATCCATCCTCTGAGCCACGCACGTATCAAGCTGCTATGCGCATTCCTCATTGGAGAGAGGCCATGGAGCAGGAGTATCAAGCGCTTCTTCGCAATCAGACATGGACTCTTGTTCCTCCACAATCACGGGTAAATGTCATTGATTCCAAATGGGTTTTCAAAGTGAAGAGGCATTCTGATGGGTCCATTGAGCGCTATAAGGCTCGTCTGGTTGCTCGTGGTTTTCGACAGCGTTTTGGACTTGACTATGAAGACACCTTCAGTCCAGTGGTCAAGCCTACTACCATCAGACTTCTTCTCTCTCTGGCTGTTACTCGAGGTTGGTTTCTTCGTCAGCTTGATGTTCAAAATGCTTTTCTTCATGGTGTCTTGGCGGAGGAGGTTTACATGCGCCAGCCTCCGGGTTTCTCTGATCCGGATCGCCCTGATCATCTCTGTCGTCTGTCCAAGGCAATTTATGGTCTGAAGCAGGCTCCTCGTGCTTGGCATGCTCGTCTTGCAATGGCTCTTCGTGCTCATGGTTTTGCATCATCAACTGCTGACTCCTCATTGTTTCTTCTTCAAAGGCCTGAGGTTACTATGTACTTGTTGGTCTATGTAGATGATATCATTTTGGTCAGCTCCTCTCAGTCGGCTGCTACTGCGCTTGTTCGCTCACTTGGTGCTGATTTTGCGGTCAAGGACCTTGGGAAGCTTCATTACTTTCTTGGTGTGGAGGTTACTTCTCGTGCTGCTGGCCTTGTTATGACGCAGAAGAAGTACTCTCTGGATTTGTTGCAGCGAGCTGGGATGCTTAAGTGCAAACCGACGACTACACCCATGTCTACCACTGATAAGCTCAATGCTGTTGATGGTGTGCTTCTTTCTTCTTCTGATGCGACAGAGTACAGGAGTATTGTTGGTGGGCTCCAGTACTTGACGATCACGCGACCAGACATTTCCTATGCTGTTAACCGAGTCTGCCAGTATCTGCAGTCACCCCGTGACACTCATTGGTCTGCTGTTAAGCGGATTTTGCGCTATATTCGTTTCACGGTGGCTCATGGTTTGCATATTCGGCCGTCTGACTCTGGTTGTCTTTCAGCATATTCTGATGTAGACTGGGCTGGCAATCCGGATGACAGGCGATCCACGGGGGGTTATGCTGTCTTCTTTGGCTCTAACCTGATTGCCTGGAGTGCTCGGAAACAGGCTACTGTCTTGCGTAGCAGTACTGAGGCTGAGTATAAGGCTGTGGCCAATGCCACATCAGAGATCATCTGGGTACAGTCCTTGCTTCAGGAGTTAAGTATACCCCAATCACAACCTCCTGTTCTTTGGTGTGATAACATCGGTGCTACATACCTTTCTGCAAATCCGGTATTCCATGCCCGAACGAAACACATTGAAGTTGACTATCACTTTGTGCGTGAACGTGTCTCTCAGAAGCAACTACAGATCAAGTTTATTTCTTCCAAGGATCAACTTGCTGACATCTTCACCAAGCCATTGCCTTTGCCACAGTTTGAGACTTGCAGGCGCAATCTTACCCTTCTAGATTCATTAGAAAGTGGCTAAGATTGAGGGAGGGTGTTAGACTGTATTTACATGTGTATATTGTAACGTTGTATATCACCTCATTATATATATATATATATGTGATAGGCCACCCCTAGAGGGTTGTGCCGGTTCCCCCCAAAGCCTATTGTCTTACACTTTCAAGTTGCTATCACGTGGACTACATACAGAGGGGATCACTGGAGATGGCTCTCCTCTCCCCCCTCTCCCCCCTCCCCCTCGTGGCGTCGCCTGCTTCTGGCTCCGTCCCGGCGGTGCCCCTACCCCATGCGACCTCCCCTCCTTCCTCCCCTCCGCGGACTCCTCCGGGCTCCGCTGCGGCGTCGCGTGCCGCTCCCCTCTCCTCTTTGGTCTCCCCTTCTCGCTCTGGTCTCTTCGCCCCTCTCCAGACTAATAAGTTTTGGGCTCTTGATTCGGGACAGGGCCTGGTGGGCTGGCCTCGGGGTTGGCTTTGGCGTCCTTTTCTGTTCCCCCCTTCCTTCTTTGGTCTCTGGGCCGCGGGTGGCCCAGGTCCAGCCCACCCCTCCTGTGAGGCCTTGTATCGAGCCGGGCCTGGCTCGGTCCGGGTACTTATGGGTGCGGAGGGGCGCGGTTCCCCCATTCTAGGGTTTCCTGCCTCCTCCTCAGATCTGTCTCGTCTCCGTTTTCCCATTCGGCGCTTCACCAGATCTACTCCTCCCCCTCCCCTCTCCCTCTCCTTTGCGGCGGTGGCTGCGATAGATCGTTCTCGTGCTTCCTCCACTGAGGCGGTCTCCGGGCAGAAGCGGGGGCGTGATGGCTCCGGCGAGGCGACCGCGGATCTGGAGTACGAGGCGGCTCTTCGCGCGAAGCTGTAGGCCTCGCTCGCTCCGGAGGCAGGGTCGGCGTCGGCGTCGGCTGGCGTGTCTCCCCGCGCCTCTGGTTCAAGCCCATCGGTGCCTCCCCCACGTCTGGTGCTCCTTCGGTTGCGGTCGATCCCTGGGAGTCGTCGGCGGCGGCCAGTAGGGCGGGCTCGTCGGGGCCTTCCCTGGCGCCTCCTCCGCTGGCTGATTCCCGGGGCGGCGCTCCGTCGCGGGCTCCGGTGGTGGTGGGAGGTGGTCCGTCCCGCTTTGTTCCCCGTGGCGCGTTGGGGGCCCCGGTTCGCCGCCCTACCGGTCCCGCTGCTGGGCGGGGCTCCAGTCCTGGGCTTGCTGCGCCTGGTGACGGTATCCTTCCTCCGCCTCCTCGTGGTTCTAGTCGCATCGCTCCCCAATCCCAATTCTCCAACCCCATCCTCACCTGTTTTGCGTGTCACCGCCCCGGCCACTTCCAATCTCGGTGCGAAAACCCTCCCTTCTGCCTCATTTGCAGGGAAGACGGTCACCTAACGGTTGACTGTCAGAACCGCGTCAAGCCCCCCGCTTTTGTCCATTATGGTACCGGTATCCCTGGGTGTTCTTTCTTTGCTTTAGATAGGGGGATCCCGGAGGCAGCTCCTATCCCGTCGCTTTCCAATGTTGGCATTATCTTCGTCCAGGCTAAACGCATTTCTTCCCAGACCCTTCTTGACGAGCTTCAGTTATGGGATGAGGGTGGTTGGGATTGGCAAATTCGCCAGCTTTCTGAGTTCGATTTTGCTGCAACGTTTCCTTCCAAGGAGAGCCTCCGTATGATCTCTTCTTGCACTAGCTTCGCGCTGCCTCTGAATCAACTTGTGGTCTCGGTCAAAGCTGCTTCTCTCGGGTCCAAGGCGATTTCTTCTCTGTCTGATGTGTGGGTGCTGGTTGATGATGTTCCTCCTAACATGCGCACCACGGCGTTTCTTATGGCTTTCGGGGTTCTCATCGGGAAACCTATTGAAGTGGACCAAGATTCGCTGGCCATTCTAGGGCTGGCCCGGGTTCGGGTTTGGTGTGTTGACCCTTTGTGCATCCGCGGCGCCATTGACGTCTTCCCTGCGGCTGGTGGCTTTCGGCTCCGGGTGCGGGTGGAGGGGGCCTCGGGTCTGGTGTCGCCTCCTCCTCCTCCCCCGCCCCCGGTTTCTGGCAACGGCGACAAGAGCAAAGATGGGGATGGATGCCCTGACGGCTCCATGCAAGGGACCGATCCTCGTTTCACCCAGTCGGAGTGGGATGGTCTTCCTCCCGAAGACCAGGAGATGTTAAAGGAGAATGCGCTTGCTGACAGGGGGGCCCAGGACTCAGTGCCTGATTTGGGCGGCAGGGAAGCGGCCTCTGATGGGGCTAAGGGCACGCCTTTCTCGGCGGTGTGATCCAATCGCCCTGCCCGTCCCGCTTCTCCATATTTTTCTGGCATTGAAGATTTACCCCCGGTTGGCCCCCTGTGCCCAAGAAGAAGAAGAAGTCCTCTGTCAAGAAATACTCCGCCAAGAGCCGTGCTTCTGGTGACTCTAGGCAGTCAGCGGCTGGGCTCTGCCATAGGCTTGAAGTTGATCTGGGTATGGCCTCGGGCCCGTCCTCTGTACGGCTTCCCCCAGCCGTGTTCGCCCTGTGCCTGTGCGCTTGCCTGCTTCCACGGCTCGCAAGAGCGGCCGCGTCTCCAACAGTGGTGAGCGGGTGGTCCATCGGGCTGCTCGGCGTGCTGCGGCTCGGGATCTGCCCCCCTCAGGTTCGTCCCCAGCCCCCTCCCCCTCCCTTCCCACGGCCCCCTCTCCTGTGCGTTTAGTTCTGCCTTTACAATCTGATAATCACTTGCTTAAAATTTTAGATGATGTGGGTATTTGCTTAGACTCGAGCTTGGGTTCTCCCTCGTCTATTCTTGGTATTATTAGGGCGAATGAAAGAGCCCAGGCTGATATTGCGAAAGCCAAGGAGGCTGGGGTGGGTGCGGCTGCCCCACCGGTTGTGGCTGGTGGGGACGAGGGGGGAGATGACAGGTGTCAAGCTCCCCCGGTGGTCTCTAAACGTAGGGCAGGGAAGCATCCAAAATCCTGCATGGCGCCAAGCAGGTCAAGTCTCCGTATTAAAAACTTGTCTTATAAATGAAGGCTTTATTCTGGAACATTAGAGGTTTCGGCGCTAGGCGGCGCAGGGACCAACTTAAAGACTTGGCTCGATCTGAAAATGTAGAATTTATTGGCCTTGTCGAGACTTTCAAATCTTCCTTTTCCGTGAGCGAATTATCGGCCATTGCTGGGATAGACAGATTTCATTGGAACTTTGTGGCCTCAGTTGGTCATTCGGGAGGCTTTCTTCTTGGTACCAAAAAAGATACTTTCGATTTTGTGGCTTTTGACCATGGCATTTTTGGGCCAGCACGGTGGTTTCTCTTCGATCTCTCAATTCCTTGCTGGAAATAATGGTGATATATGGTCTGGCTGACCATGCGATGTCTTTTGCTTTTTTGGACGAGATTAGTATTAAAATTGAATCTTGCGAGCTTCCCCTCCTAATCGGGGGCGACTTCAACCTGCTTCGTTTCCCTTCTAACAAGAGCTCGTCTAATTTCTCTTGGCCTCTGGCTGATGCCTTCAATGCCTTCATTAGGGACACGACTATTCGTGAGATTCCTAGGGTTGGAGCCCGTTTCACTTGGTCTAACCATCAAAATCCCCCCATCCGCTCTGTTCTCGATAGGGTTTTTGTTTGTCCTTTGTGGGATTCTCTATTCCCCCGTGTAAGTCTTAGAGCCCTTGCCTGTGTTGGCTCTGATCACCCCCCCTGACTCTCGATGATGTAACATGCCCAGTGGGTCTACCAAGGTTTCAGTTTGATGCGTCCTGGCTGCATGTGGAGGGTTTCATTGAGTTGGTGGCCCAAAAGATTATGTCTTTCCTTTCTTCTACTCGCCGGTCTTTTGGCCCGATGGATGACTGGCACCAATGCTCTTATTTCCTTCGTAGATTCCTTAGAGGTTGGTCCAAAAACCACTATGCTGAGTCATGGCGTGACAAAGCTAGGTTGATGGCTCAAATTGGCGTTCTGGATGAACGCGCGGATAATTCTGGGCTGTCCTCGAATGAATGGCAAACTCGGTATGGTCTAGAAGAGGCGTTGTTGGGCATTCATAGGCAGGAGGAAGTGTACTGGAAACAGCGTGACACTATCAACTGGACCTTAAAGGGCGACTCGCCCACGTCTTACTTCTTTGCTATTGCTAACGGTAGGCATCGGAGATGCATTATTGATAGCCTTATTATTGACGGTGTCAGGGTATCTGACCCCCTGGTGATTATGCGCCATGTGGTTTCTTTCTTCTCTAACCTTCTAGCGGCTAAACCTGAGGTTGGCTTTAAGCTGGCTTCGTCCTTCTGGTCTCCTCTTGATCAGCTTTCGAACGCTGATAATGACAATTTGCTGATTCCTCCCTCGGATGAGGAAATTTTCGAGACGATCAGTTCTGCCAACTCTAATGCGGCCTTAGGCCCGGACGGCTTCTCCATTCCTTTTTTCTGGCAATTCTGGCCTCAGCTAAAAGGCCTAATTATGGCTATATCTCAAGGTTTTTGGTTGGGGACTGTTGACATCTCGAGACTTAACTACGCGGTCCTCACCCTCATCCCTAAAGTCAAAGGCGCTGACTTGATCTCCCAATTTCGACCCATTGCCTTGATTAACAATTTTGCCAAGATCCCTACCAAGGGCATGGCTACTAGAGTTTCTCTGATCGCCCATCGGGTCATTAGCCCTTTCCAATCTGCGTTCATTAAGGGGAGATTCATTTTGGACGGGGTGCTTTGCTTGCACAAGATAATCCATGACCTTAATAGTAAGAACACCAAGGCTGTGGTCCTGAAGCTGGATTTTGAAAAGGCGTATGACTCGGTGAGCTGGAGCTTCCTTCGCCAAGTTTTGCTGGCCAAGGGTTTCGATGGTTCGGTGGTTCACCGTCTGATGCAACTTGTCACTGGGGCCACACGGCGGTGGCTGTCAATGGTCAGACCAGTAATTTCTTTGCGAATGGTAGGGGTTTGAGACAAGGAGATCCGGCGTCCCCCTTGCTTTTTAATTTTGTGGCCGATGCTCTATCTCACATTCTATCTCGTGCTGCGGCTACTGGTCACATTTCGCCTGTTAGCTCTCACCTCATTCCTAATGGCATCTCTCACTTACAATATGCGGATGACACCATTATTATGGTGGAACTTAATGACATCTCCATCATGAATCTGAAATTTCTTCTTCCATGCTTTGAAGCTTTGTCAGGCCTTAAAATCAACTTCGCTAAGAGCGAGGTCATTGTGACTGGGGTTCCTGTCTCGAAGGCGCAGCGGGTGGCCCACCTTTTGAACTGCTCTCTCGGATCTTTCCCTCTAAAGTATCTGGGCGTACCCATCTCCCGTCTTAAGCTTCTGGCCAAAGAGTTTGCTCCTGCTGTGACTAAAGTTGGCAATAGAGTTTTGCCGTGGCGAGGCCGTTATAACTCTCAGGCGGGCAAGGTTGCCCTTACCAATTCTTGCCTCTCCTCTCTCTCGATGTTTCTAATGAGCTTTTACCTTCTGTCCGAAGGGACTCACTCGGGCTTCGATAAGCACAGGGGTGACTTTTACTGGAATTCTTCCGATAATAAACGCAAATATAGGATGGTTAAATGGGATCTTATCTGTAGACCTAAGAACATGGGGGGCCTTGGCATCATTAATACCAGAATCATGAATAAATGCCTTTTGTTAAAATGGTGGTGGAAGATTATATTGCTTGATGATCGCCCTGCTTGGCTTAACCTTCTCAAAGCTAAATACTTCCCCTCCTCGAGCCCTATGTTCGCTCCCTCGTCTGGTGGCTCTCAATTTTGGCGTCAGCTTGTTAGTATTAGACTGATTTTCCGGTCCCTTGTGAAATTCGTTGTTAGAGACGGTAAATCTACTCGGTTTTGGTTAGACTGGTGGGTTGGGGACACCACGCTTGCGGTGGCTCACCCGACTCTGTTTTCGTTTTGTGCTGATCCCGAGATCTCTATCTTTGAGCTCTTGGCTCAAGGTTGGGTTTTAGATTTCCGGCGCTCTCTTTCCCCTGTGGAGTTTGAAGATTGGCAACGCCTTACTGCCTGCTTCCCCATGCTCTCGGAGGAAGAGGACTCCGTTAGTTGGCCCCACTCCGCTTCGGGGCGTTTTTCTGTTAAATCGGCATATTCGAATCTTATCGCTGGTGGTCGCTCTGACAAGTTTAAGTACATTTGGTCTGCCCGCATCCCTCCTAAGATTAAAATATTCCTTTGGCAAGATCTTCGTCGCAAACTTCCAGCGGCCGACCAGATTAAGAAGAGGAACGGGCCGGGCTCTGACAGCTGCCAGGTGTGCGGTGCCCTGGAGAATACCGAGCATATTTTTTTCTAGTGCTCTTTGGCTAAATTCGTTTGGAGCTGCATTAGACTCTGGCTTCGTGTTAATTGGAACCCATCCTCTCTTGAGGATCTTCGGCGTTGTATTAATTCTCTCGCAGGCCGGTCTAAGCGGGTGTTCATGGTGGGATGGGCTGCGATATGTTGGTCGCTATGGCCTACTCGAAACAAGTTTACTATTGAACACATTTTTCCGGCTAACCCTGTCAGCTGTTTATTTAAAGCTAATGTCTTTTTGCAGCAGTGGAGATCATTGACTAAGGATGGGGACCTAGAGGCGTTCGATGATATGCTATCCAAAATGAAATCTACGGCTTCTTCGCTGCTGCAGCGCTCCAGGAGGTCGGATTCTTAGTGGTTTGGCTGCTCGTTTGGCTGGCTTGCGCGTCATGATAGGCTGGATGCCTTGTACCCGTTCTTCTTAGCCGTTTCTGTTTGAACTTATGTGGTGCCATGTGTTGGTTGTGACTCTGCCTGATGGCTTTATTTATAAAATCGGGCTCTCGCCTAGTTTTTAAAGAAAAAAAACATCTCTCTCTTCTGTTCGAGAATTCCGCGTTGCACAGCCAATTGTTAGTATTACATTTTGATTTGATTCGGCGACGTGTTGGTGAACTTGTGATCGATCACTGGTCTTGGATATGCTCGACGTCCACTATGTTGAGCACGGTTGTCATTGCATGTATATCTGGCGGCTAGGATCTCTTGTATTTACTTCCTAGTTTAGCGATATCTCCCGATCCTTTTCCTGTATAGTGGATACGGTTGAGATCTCGCAGCCTTTTACCTATATATATGCCTAATGCATGATCAATGAGAATTATTGATGCATACAATCAATTCTATATGGTATCTATCGCAAGTCGATCCTAACCCTAGCCTAGCCTAGCCGCCGCCGCCGCGCCGCCGCCACCCGCCGCCGCCGCCGGTTCTCTCCGGCCGCCGCCGCCGCCGGTTGCCGCTGCTTTCCGCTGCACTAGCCGCGGCCGCCCCAGGTCCTTGCCATCGCCGCAGCGTCGTATCCTCTGAGCGCCGCCGCCGCCGCAGGTCCTTGCCGCCGCCGCCACGCTCTATCCTCCTTGTGCCGCCGCCGCAGGTCCTTGCCGCCGTCGTGCCATCCTCCTCACGCAACCATCGCACCTCCTGCTGCCGCCGCATCTCGTGGCCGCAGCACTTCTATATGCCCATCTTTTTTTCTTTTCTGTCGTTGCCCTTCTCCTTCCTTCAGTAGCAGCCTAGGCTCACGTCCGCGTAGTATACGGCGAGGCCTATAGGCACGTTCATCCATCCAGCTGTGTGCTGGTGTGCTTGCTAGCTTGTACGTGCATGTGTGCTTGTTAGCCGGCGTCGCCGTCGCCTCTACTCTACGTCTCTACCTCCCGCACAGCTGCTGCATCCTTCGCTCGTCAGCGCCCCTAGCCCTCGCTAGCCAGCCCGATTGGAATCCATCCAGCTGTATGCCTGTCTACTTGCTAGCTAGTACGTGCTTGTGTGCTTATTAGCCGCGGCTTCCTTTTCCTGCCCTAGCCATCGCTGTCGTCGCTGCGATGGCTTCTTCCGGGTCATCTCTCTTCGGCTACATGTACGCGGACGCCCCGGCTCTCCTCACCACGCCGCAGGTTTTTCCGGCAGGCCATCCGGCCTACTTCGCCGTGCCGCCGCAGCCGGCCGGTACCGGCTTCCCGGCTCTACTCGTCACGCCGATGACCGGCGTCCATGCTTCGCCCGCCACGGTTCAGCCCTACGGCGGCTTCGCCTCGCTGCCGGTCTCACCGTCATGGGATCCTACTTCTTTGGCTGCACTGCACTCGGCCCCATCACCGGCGGCGCTTGGTAC
Source organism: Triticum aestivum (assembly GCF_018294505.1). Taxonomy (NCBI): domain Eukaryota; kingdom Viridiplantae; phylum Streptophyta; class Magnoliopsida; order Poales; family Poaceae; genus Triticum; species Triticum aestivum. The sequence goes on along the minus strand of NC_057795.1, from coordinate 600,846,816 downwards.
CAGAGGCGGAGCTACAGGTTGTTTAGGGTGGGCCGCGGCCCACCCTGGGATTTTGGACCAGGCTATACCTTACGTATTAGGAATGGGCAAGAGAAAAATAAAAAGCCCAATATGACCCATATGTGGCTAGCCCACGAAGAAACGCACGCAGCTGTTCGGGCCACTGCTCGTCCTTTGACCTCGCTCCCTAATTCTTCTGTCATCTCGCCGCCACGGCTAGCTTCCTGCCTCTCGCGTGCTCGCTGACCTCGTCGGACGCCGTCCCTGCCTACCTCGCCGTCCCAGGAGTGGAGGAGACGATTTCTTCTCTGTTTGCCCCGCCCAGCGCTCGGAGTCTCCGTGCATCTGCGGTTACCACCGCCCTGCGTGTCTGTGCCCCTGCCCAGGTGCGGCAAGCCAGTAGCCGGCAGTGCCCCATTGCCTGGCGGGCGGTGGCTGGTACCCCTGCAATCCAGAGCCGCCAGACTAATCTGCAATTTGCCACTGTACAAATTTTCGATCTGAGGTACTGCCCATTCCCCATCTTTTGATTTAGGGATTCTAATTGCTATCCATTCTAGTGCGGTACATATGTTGATGAACTGATGGACACACGTTTGCACATAGTCTGTTCCATTATGTCATTATGATTGATAGAAACAAAATTATTATTGCAGAAGTATTGAAGAATGAAGAGGACATGAAACATCTCTTTTTTCAGAGACATGCTATGAACATATAGGAAGAAGGCTAGTATGCCGGATGTGGCCGATGCAGAAGAACTAAGCGGAGAACTTGTGGTAGAAATAAAAACTCATGAACCAGCAATGTCTATGCCGGATGTGACGATAGAGCAAGATCACATACATCCAAGGCGAATGAAGAAGATATAATGTATTCTTTCATGGCAATGCAAAAAGGGTAGGCCAGAAACATAGTATTCTTTGAACTTCTCAAGGTATGTGGTATGGAACTTGTTGGCTGAAAGATACTTTGCGTCCTTCTTTTATGCAAAACTAAGACTTAATTGAGAATTCTCATAAGTTTGTAAGACTTAATTGTCAAAAAAATTTGGACCACCCTGTTTTCAAATCCTAGCTCCGCCACTGCTTGGTACCGGCGACGCTTGGTACATGGACTCGGGTGCCACTGCCCACATGGCATCTCATCCCGGCACTCTAACCTCCTTTACTTCAGTTCATACTCCTACTCGCATCACCGTTGGTAACGGTTCCTCTTTACCTATCACACATGTTGGTCGTACTTCGTTTCCTTCCACATCTACGCCTATCACTATGTCTAATATTCTTGTTTCTCCTGATTTAGTTACTAACCTTGTATCTGTTCGTCGTCTTGCTCGTGAGAATCTCATTACCGTTGAATTTGATGATGTCGGTTTTTCTGTGAAGAACGTCCGTACTCGGATGGTCCTTCATCGTTCTGATAGTCCCGACGAGCTCTATCCGGTGCACTCCTCCGCCACCGCCTCCACCACCCCAGTTGCCCTCGCCGCAGGTGTCGACCTTTGGCATGCTCGTTTGGGACACCCGAACCCCACCACTTTACATCAAATTCTTAAGAGTTTTTCATTCTCATGCAATAAGATCGAAGACCATACTTGTGAGGCTTGTCGTCTTGGCAAACACGTTCGTCTTCCATTTAACGCATCTACCACTATTTCCACTTTTCCGTTTCAGTTATTGCATAGTGATGTTTGGACATCCCCAGTTACAAGCAACACGGGCTACCTATACTATTTGGTGATCTTAGATGATTTCTCTCATTATGTGTGGACATTTCCTCTTCGTCGCAAGTCCGACGCCCTTGCCACACTCACCGCCTTTTATTCCTATATCACCACACAGTTCGGTCGTCCCATCCTTGCATTACAAACTGACAATGGAAAAGAGTTTGACAACGTCGCTGTTCGTAACCTTCTAGCCTCCCATGGCACTATCTTCCGCTTCACTTGTCCCTACACGTCCCAACAAAATGGCCGTGCCGAGCGTATCCTTCGCACTCTTAATGACTGCGTCCGCACATTGCTCTTTCACTCTAACGTGCCTCCCCGGTTTTGGCCGGATGCTCTCGCCACCGTCACCCTCCTCATCAACATCCGCCTGTGTCGCCCACGCTGGAACTATGCCCCTCACCATCTCCTCTTTGGTGCGCCCCCATCTTATGATGGCCTTCGCATCTTTGGATGTCTCTGCTATCCTAGCATCGCCGCCACTGCGCCTCATAAGCTTGCACCTCGCTCCATTGCTTGCATCTTCCTCGTCTACCCACCTAACACTAAAGGCTACTGCTGTTACGACCCATTCTCACATCGTCTATTCACCTCCTGACACGTTTACTTTGATGAGAAGGTGTTTCCCTTTCAGCAGCAGGTACCTCTTGTCGCCCCGTCGCCGCCGGCCACCGGTGGCCATTCGGCAACCCCCTCAGGTGGACAGCCCCGCTCGGCTCTTGGGCCGCCTCCGGGCTTTGGCGGTTCCCGCGCCGTGGGACAAGCTGCGCCTCGCGCCCCCACGACACCCTCGCCGTCACCACTGGCCTCGCCGCCGGCTCCCTCTCTGGCCGCCTCGCCAGCGTCTTCGCCAGCCGCCTCGCCGGCCGCTTCGCTGGCGCCCTCGGTGGTCGCATTGCCACCCCCGCCGGCCTCAGCTGCCCCCTCATCGGCTCTTGGCTCGGCCATCGCCGCTGACACGCCCGTCGCCGCTGTCTCGGCCGCTGTCATGGGCCCTACCGCCGCCGCTGGCCCGGCTACAGCCACGGGCCCCACTGCCGCCGATGCCCCGCCTCTCGGCATGCTGACTCGCGCCCGGGCCCGTGTGCTCTGGCCGAGCACACGCTACTCCTCCGACGAGTATGTGTGCGCCGCCTCGACTTCGACGCCGTCACCCATGCCCACCTCTGCTCGCGCTGCCCTTCGTGATCCAAACTGGCTTGCTGCGATGCGTGAGGAGTTCGACGCCCTGCAGCGCAACCGTACGTGGCAGCTTGTCCCGCGGCCTCCCCGTGCCAATGTTATCACTGGCAAGTGGGTTTTCCGCCACAAGACTCGCCCCGACGGTTCCCTCGAGCGCTACAAGGCGCGTTGGGTGGTGCGCGGTTTCCGCCAGCGCACCGGCGTGGACTTCACCGACACCTTCGCCCCGGTTGTCAAACCGGGCACGATTCGCGCTGTCCTCCAGCTTGCTGTTTCTCGTGCCTGGACAGTTCACCAGCTCGACGTGTCCAATGCTTTCTTGCATGGCCATCTCGATGAGCAGGCAGCAGCCCACTGGTTTCGTCAACACCGACTATCCGGACCATGTGTGCTTGTTGTCCCGTTCTCTTTACGGGTTGAAGCAGGCGCCCCGGGCCTGGTACCAGCGGATCGCGGCCTTTCTTCAGCAGCAGGGGTTCCGGTCCACACGGTCCGATGCCTCCCTGTTTGTTTATCACCAGGGCGCCACCACCGCGTACCTTCTCCTATACGTCGATGACATCATCCTAACTGCGTCCTCGCCAGCGGTACTTCAGCAGATCACAGCTCGCCTCGGCACCGAGTTCGCCCTCAAGGACTTGGGGGCTCTCCACTACTTCCTCGGCATCGAGGTCGTCTGCCGTGCCACTGGCTTCTTTCTGCATCAGCAGAAGTATGCCTCCGAGCTCCTGGAGCGAGCCGGCATGCTTAACTGCAAGCCTGCTTCCACGCCTGTCGACACGAAGGCTAAGTTGTCCGCCGTCGAGGGCTCTCCGGCGTCCGACGTTCCCTTCTACCGCTCCATCGTCGGTGCTCTCCAGTACCTCACCTTGACGCGTCCGAATATTCAGTATGCTGTCCAGCAGGTGTGCCTCCACATGCATGCTCCTCGTGACACCCATTGGGCTCTGGTGAAACGTATTCTTCGATATATATGTGGCACCACGGCTATGGGTCTCACCCTGACGGCGTCACCCGACACCAGCCTCGTCGCCTACTCCGACGCCGATTGGGCTGGGTGTCCCGACACTCGGCGCTCCACCTCCGGCTACTGCGTCTACCTCGGGCCCTCTCTGATCTCGTGGACGTCTAAACGACAACCCACGGTTTCACGATCGAGCGCCGAGGCCGAGTACAGGGCAGTGGCCAACGCCGTCGCGGAGTGCTCCTGGCTACGACAGCTGCTTCAGGAGTTGCTATGTGAGGTTCCCAAGGCCACGATTGTCTATTGTGACAACGTCTCCGCGGTCTACCTCTCCGCCAACCCTGTTCATCATCGCCGGACGAAGCATATTGAGCTCGACATTCACTTTGTCCGGGAGCACGTTGCACTTGGTCGTGTTCGAGTCTTGCATGTACCCACCGATCAATAGTTCGCCGATGTCATGACGAAGGGACTGCCTACCTCGACTTTCGAGGGTTTTCGGTCCAGTCTTTGCATCTCCGGCGACGCTTCCACTGCGCCGGGGGGGGGGGGGGGGTGTTGTGCACGGTTGTCATTGCATGTATATCTGGCGGCTAGGATCTCTTGTATTTACTTCCTAGCTTAGCGATATCTCCCGATCCTTTCCCTATATAGCGGATACGGTTGAGATCTCGCAGCCCTTGTACCTATATATATGCCCAGTGCATGATCAATGAGAATTATTGATGCACACAATCAATTCTATACACTAGTATATGCTAAAGAAAGCAGCTTAATGCTGCATGTCACGAAGACAATGGGAATTGCTGTTGGGTGCGTTTTACCATTGCGTGATGAGAGCATGGTACACCGTACCAGCCACTGTACTTATACTTGAAACGTAAAAACCAATGGTCAGTTTGCCCTTGAAGAATTTTGGTACAATGAGTGTAAAGCCGTCATATATATCTCTATCCTCTCTTTACATATGCTAGAGATGTGAGTGCTGTGGTGATCCATGCATGTAGCTAAGCAAACAAATATGCAGACTATCTCTTCATTAATTTTTCTCTCCAAGCTTCATATCATTAGTTGAGAAAAAAAAAATCCTGCTCCCATCGCTATTTTGGCATGGCCATGACTTAGGAACGAGAGGCATTGGGAAAATGATTTTTTATCGCGAATACACAGAGTGTGTATTATTTCATTGATAGGTAGAAAGAAGATGTTGGAAAACTCAAAACGGTGCCCGGGCTCATCTGCTCCCTCTCGGGAAAAAATTCAAAAAAAATACTAGAAAAATTCAAAAAATTCCAATTTTTTTTGTGGTGGTAGATAATTTGACGCGTGAGGTGCGCCCCAAAATTTAACTCATTTGGACATCCGAGCAGCTCTCGGCATAAAAGACAAATCGGGTCAAAACAGTGCGTGAACAGTATACATTTTTACAGACCCTGATTTTGTCTTTTTTGCCGAGAGCTGCTCGGATGCTCAAATGAGTTGAATTTTGGGGTGCACCTCACGCGTCAATTATCTACCACCACAAAAAAAATTAGAATTTTTTGAATTTTTCTAGTATTTTTTTTGAATTTTTTTCTAAGCGTGGGTGCAGATGAGCCCGGGTGCAGATTAGCCGCACTCGAAGATGTTGGGTTATAAGGGCAACAACTAGCAACGTATACTGACATGCAAAGCTAGTGTTTTTAGAGAAGAGGCTAGAGCCCGACTTTATAGATAAAGCCACCAGGCAGAGTCATAACAAGCCACACGAACAACCACCGAAACAACCATAGAGTATCAACACCAGGACGAACCAAACGAAGTTTAACGTACATGGCTCCCAGGCCAGTACACGACACGCAGGCCGAAGCCTCAAGAACAATGATAGCAGGGCCAACAACTCCAAACTGGCGGCTTGAGCTCGAAGGAGGGAGGTAGCAGTAGCCCGAATCTTGGAAGACATTTCATCAAAAGCATCCCGGTCCTCCTCCTTAGTCAATAATCTCCATTGTTGCAGGAATATGCAAGTTTTAAATAAGCAATCAGTAGGAATATGCAAAGCTAGTGTTGCATGAGCAGAAGAACTAAATGGTTGCTCAGCCCCGACTAAACATAGGTGAACTGGGTAGAAGAACAACTAAACACTTGGCTACGGCATAGCCTCATGGGGCGGCTAGTCTCCCATTCAAATTGGCTCCATTCTCGGCTCCAGTTACCAGATCGTGGATAAGGGCTCCTAGGACTCCAAGCGGTGCTTCAATCTTTATTTGGTTGTTTGCTTGTTGTTTTAGGGATTTCTTGCCATCCTCATCACCATAATATCTTGCAGTTTCCTTTGTAGTTTATGTGGTGTACAGTCATATCATAATGTTGGTTGTTGCTTTATATATATAACAGGGCGAAAATCACTTTCAATCAAACTTTTTTGTAGCACTTGTTCTTTAAGTCTTACACTCGCAAATTTAGAGGTCGACATTATCGTCGTATGTGTTAATCATACAACTTAGCATGGTTTGTATCACAAAAAGTCTGGGAAACATTTGTAGCTTCCACTGGCACATAATACTGATTACATGCACACTAAGATCTTAGTTCAACAATGTGTCACTTGTCGAAGTTGCTCATAACAACCGCAACCGCACCTGCCTACATCTGGCTTGCGTACGTATAGGAGCATACCAATTCTTCTCACACCTTCTCACACCTTTAGCTACACTTGAAATTGCAACTACACATATTACAACGTACTGAAAGGAAGCAACTACGTGGCTATGCAAACCATACATCGTGTATGATTTTCCATGGGGCGCAAAAGCTGCATCGCTGGGCAAGTCTCCTTTGGCAGTAGTTGGTTGTTTGATGAGGCCACTGCCAAAGGAGACCCGCCTAGTAATGCATGGGCCGGTACCGCGGTTGCTACAAGCTCACCATTGTATGCTTGTTTGAGGTTTCTCCTTATTGATCAAGGAATTTATAGGTGTAGGGTGCACACGGTCGTGTTTTCCGGACCGGGAGATGGAACCAGCATTATGCGCAGCACAAGGTAGCTAGATATATCCGAAGATATGCTAGCTAGTTTTTCTGGTACGTAAAAGAAAGGGCAGATCTCCTACAAAGTATATGTGCTGACCGGCTTGAACAAAACGTCTATCTCTACTATTCGACGGCCCTGTGTGCACAGCTAATCATTAGTACATCACGTTTGGATTGGGTGAACGGCTGAACGACTTGGCTCGCCAGCTCTTGATCCCGGGCTGGCGGGCTGGATGATCTGCCTGCATGAGTTGTGAACTTGTGATCGATCATAGATGTTGGATATGCTCTACGCCCACTAGCATATGCTGAAGAAAGCAGCTCAAAGTAAGGCTGATGCATGTGACGGGCAGTCTGAATCGCCCATGCGTGTTGTGTTTTACCCTCGCTGATATTAGCTGTATGGCTGTATGCCAACAACTTTACTTGTGAAAGTAAAAATCAATTAATGGCTATTGTACCCCTGATAATGCAATGAGTAAAGCCACGCCTACTACTTTCCATCATATATATACACACGTGCGTGCATGTGTGTGTCTTTATATATGGCTATTCTTTCCCTCTTGAGATGTGAATGGTGACTTAGCCTGACCGTGACTTAGGGATGAGCGGCATTGGGAAAAATGATTCAACGAAGTGAGATTCTCGGGCTGTACAACTCAGTTATGTCACCTTATTTGCTTCAGTCCATGGTGCTCCCTTGTACGCTTGCACATAGTGGAAAAGGAAGCGAAATAGTGTCATAAGTTGAAGAACGTTGCATGTTAGCAACAAATTTGAAAATCCAGAATTAAATGTGTGTTCGGGAATCAAGGGGGTAGTTTAAGTTCAGATGGCTCAGTCAAAGGTGTAGTTTCAGGTCAGATGGCTCAGTCAAAAAAGGTGTAATTATGAGCATCTACTCCAAAATACGTAATACATATATTGGAGAATTTCGATGGAACTAATTTTTCAACATCAACACATTTTATTCCATTTACAACATTTTACAGAGAGTAGTGTGAAAGGGCTCGCACTTGACATGACGAGAACATCTCTTGCAGTACAAGGTCCTCTCTCTCTCTCTTTACGAAAAACGAAGTAAACAATAGCACTAATGAGAAGAGAGCTGATTTACAGAGGCTAGTCTGTGAAACCCGCCCACCAGCCGGTGACCCAGAGCTGGACATGTTACTGGTTTGTAGCAAATGCCTGTCCGGACTAGAGATCTAAGAAAGACAGGCCTTGCAGATTTGTTATTACCCTCGGATCAACAGACCGGCATAAAGATGGAACAAAATCACGGAAAGGCGAGAGGCGATGCGATCTGCGAGCGAGAAAGGAAATCACGATTGGATATCCAAGAGCATGTTCCAGGATCTATCTCGCGCGTGGAGGATCGTCCCTGCTATTCGGTTCAGTCGCTGCAACTTTTGGTCCGACGTTCAGACGTGTCCGCGCACCAGTGTACACGCATGGCACATCGACTTAGTGATCTTATGAAGTGCTAACTAAAAAGAGATCATGTTACCAAATTATCTCATCTATTGGCCTTTAGTCTGTAATAATGCAAGATGTAGTCTAGATTTGGGCAAAAGTAAACGGAATCTAGCAGCAAACTGATACCTGTGAGCCAAGCTACTTTCTAGGATAGAGATTCTGCAGATTTATTCCTCCTGAGTAAGACCACTGGAACAAATAAAGTCGGAATATAGCACGAGCAAGAAAGGCGGGTGATACGTAGGATATCCAAGAGCATGTTCCCCGGTGCTTGTTGGTTCCTAAATTTCGCGGAGACTCGTCTGCGGTCTTTTTGATCTAGAGTTCGTGATTTGCTCCCCGCGTCGATGGGTGGCGCGAACTCTCATCAGTTGTCACCGAAGTTGACTAACTTTCAGAGTGTGCAGATTTTTGAACTTGTATACACCCGATATCAGAGGAGACACTTCGAAATTTAAAAAAAATAATGATTTATTTCTATGATTTTGTTTCGTGATGTACACACGAGTTCTTAAACTTTAAACCAAATTTAAGGCCATAGGAAATGAAAACCATTAGAACACTCTAAATTGTGTTATTTATTCAGTTAAAGCTTGGTTTTTCGTTTAGCCCACTAATATTTTTTTTAAAAAAAATTATAGGCGCAAATGTTTTAAAGCCCTAGCTCTAGTGGGCCATTTTTTAATAAAAAAGTTCACATTCATATTCAAAAGTGCACAGACAGGAAAAACTACCTCCACAAGTCTAAACAGATGTGTTCTACATATATATGTGTAAATTTTTATTAAACTAATTTTGGGGGGTTCTGTACTATCATTGTATTTGGTTTGCTTTTTGCAAGAAACACTCGGATCTATTAAAAATGTTGGTACAAAGCGCCCAAACATAATAATAATTATATTATGGTCCTTAGACAACTACCGCCATCAGGATAAGCCGTCAAGGTGCCGCCGGCGCTCCCTTACCAGAGCCAACCTGGCATTGTCGATGGCAGTCATGATGTCTTTGTGCACGTGCTCCCAAGGGCTCCCAAGGACCAACATGCCGGAGCTGCAGTCGTCGCCATTGAACCATTGAAATGGTCTGAAGCATATGGCTTCAAATCTTGCCATCTTGTGCCACAACGAGAGACCCTAACCTCACCGTCCCATGGAGACGTGAGGATCTATGCCATACCTACGTCAACCTTATCCCGCCATTGTATTTGTTAGTCATACTCTTAGCATGGTTAATTTTTCGGCATAAGCAAAAACATCTTGAAACATTTATAATTTCCACTAGTGCAGAATACTGAGAGCATGCACATTGGGACATGAATGCAACAGTGTCTCAATTGTCCAAGCTGCTGATATCAATAGCGTGTGCCCCCACCGATGGCCGTTGTACGCACGTGTAGAGCATACCAATTCTTCCCGCACCTTGATCAGGTCCTTGGCTCTTCAGACCTACAAATCTCCTTTGGCAGTGGCTACTGTTTGATCAGGCCATTGCCAAATGAGTACATTTGTCGTTAGACTGTGCACTAAGCTCACGCCATCTATTCTAGAGGTCAAAGGTTGCTCCTCCTCTAGCGACGAATTGCCACATTCGTCGGGCTGGGAGATCGAAGCACCAATATGCACAACACAAGGTAGATAGATGTATCTGAAGATATGTTGATGTTTTTGGTACTTAATTAATCCAGACCGTCTCTAAATGTCTGAAATGCCTCAAACCGGACCAAACATTTTTTTATCCCCCCTCCCCACCTCGTTGCCGCCCAAAAGTGGTTCCGGGAGTCCGACAGCCCGCGGGGCCCACTGATTGGACCGCGCCCCTCCACGGTTCAGCTGGTACCCTACTCTGTCTTTTTTCTTCTCCTGGTTCGTTTGACCCACTATTAGCCCTGTCACACGGTCCAGATTTGATGCCCACGATTGCATGACCTCCGTTCCTATTCCTGCCCGCAGACACTTTTGGACATGTCCACAGACATTTGGTGGTTTCCATTTTGGTGAACCGTGTTGGAGTTTCCCTTAATGCTTCCATCTTGATGTAGGATACAGATGTATATGTTATCACCCTCATTAATGCTTCCACCTTGAGTTTTACTGTGCGGGTCCACCTCTCCCTATTTCGACGAAAAAGGGTCCCCCCGCCCCCGCTTTATATTTTAAAGAAATGACCATGACAGAAGTAGAAGGTAGCAATGTTCCATTCAGTGGACCACAACACACACACACACACACACACACAACTAAGTATGAAATACGAAATACGATAGTCTTGCTAGGGGATCAGCACAACAGGCCCCAAAAACATAAAAGACATCTAATCTGGCTTCGGCGGAGGTGGCAGAAGAGGTGGAGGAAGTGGTGGCGCGAGGTGTGTGACACGAGAGAGCGGAGTGCGGCGATCATCCCGTCAACGTAGGTGCGGTCCTATCGCTTGCTAAGAAGCCTCCAGAGCTGTAGGAAGCCACACAGTTTGTAAATGGCATCAGTCACACGCGGCGGGATAATATGTTCAATCACCAGCTTATTACGGGCATGCCATAATGTCCACAATAGCGCCCCTACCACCACCCATAAGGAGGGGCGCTCAGAACTAGGAAACATGAGCACCTCCGCGAACAAATCCGGGAGGTTGCATGCACTAGTAGAAAAGGGGGCAATGGTCCAGGCCGGTCCAGCCCATTAGTCCCGGTTCAATCCAGAACCGGGACCAATGGGGGCATTGGACCCGATTCTTGAGCCCAGGGGGCCGGCCGGGCCACGTGGGCCATTGGTCCCGGTTCGTCTAGACCTTTTGGTCCCGGTTGGCAGGACGAACCGGGACCAATGTGCCTTGCTCCTGGCCCACCACTATTGGTCCCGGTTCGTGGTACGAACCGGGACTAAATGCTTCCCTTTAGTCCCGGTTCATGCCACGAACCGGGACCAATTAATTGCCTATATATACCCCGCGAGCAGAGCACTCTCACTGCTCTGTTTTTCGTGGCCAGTGAGGAGAGAGCTTTGTGTTGCTCTAGCTCACCTCCTATGCACGCGAGGTGTTCGATGGAATGCCCGAGCCACACTACTTAAGCTTTCTCCTCTCCAAGCTCCACCTCCAAGCTCCATTTTTCTCAATATTTGTCTAGGTTTAGCGGTCTGTCACGTCCCGTCCCCGTCTTCACCGCCGTCGATCGCCTGCGTCGCCGGCACCACCGTGGTGAGCCTCTTGTTCTTATCTTCTTTCTGAAAGGAAAAAAACTCTTACTTGTATGTTTATATAGATACTTGTATAATTTTCTTACTTTTATTATTGCATCTTATATAGTGCGATGGTTTTGGTATCCGCCCCCGTCGGCCCTCGTCCTGTCTATGATTCAGATAGGGTATATATTATCTTTTCATAACTATTGGTTCATTTATTGTTTATGACAATTATGTCGACCAACGTGACATAGATTTTATTTATATAGGAGGTTGTTGAACCGGAAATTCCAACTGACCCTATTGTCGAGAGATTAAATTTAGTTGCAGAAGAAAACAATTTGTTGAAGGAAAAATTTGAAAAATTGAGGAGGAGAAGATGATATTGGAGTTGCATGTTGCGGATGTCGTCGATGATCACAAGATCAAGATGGATGCAATGCGCTTGAAGATTAGAAAGATTAGAAAATATGCCATTCATACCGAGGCTTGGTATCATTATGCCGTTGGATCAGTTGTTACATTGGTTGCGATTATGATCGCATTTGTTTTCGCATTAAAATGTTTTACATAGTTTCAGTGTATGGTTTAATTAATTTAGATGCTCTGCAGAGCTTTATGTTGTTAGATGAGAACTATGTATGTACTTTGGTTTTAATGTGATGATGAACTTCTATTAATTTGGTCACTTAATTATATAATGCACGCAGATGAACCGGCAATGGATGTACGGTTCAAGACACACCTCCGAGTACATTAAGGGCGTGCATGATTTTCTCGAAGTGGCTGAGCCAAACAAGCAGAATGGTTTTATGTGTTGTCCATGCCCTGTATGTGGGAATACGAAGTCTTACTCTGACCGTAAAATCCTCCACACCCACCTGCTTTACAAGGGTTTCATGCCACACTATAATGTTTGGACGAGGCACGGAGAAATAGGGGTTATGATGGAAGATGGCGAAGAAGAAGAGTACGATGACAACTATGTGCCCCCTGAATACGGTGATGCTCCTGAAGATCAAGAGGAACCAGACGATGTGCACGATGATGCTGCAACGAGCGAAGCCGCTGAAGATCAAGAGGAACCAGACGATGTGCCCGATGATGATGATCTCCGCCGGGTCATTGTCGATGCAAGGACGCAATGCGAAAGTCAAAAGGAGAAGCTGAAGTTCAATCGCATGCTAGAGGACCACAAAAAAGGGTTGTACCCCAATTGCGAAGATGGCAACATAAAGCTGGGTACCGTACTGGAATTGCTGCAGTGGAAGGCAGAAAATGCTGTGCCTGACAAATTATTTGAGAAGCTACTTAAAATATTGAAGAAGAAGCTTCTAAAGGATAACGAATTGCCCGACAGTACATACGCAGCAAAGAAGGTCGTATGCCCTCTAGGATTGGAGGTGCAGAAGATACATGCATGCCCTAATGACTGCATCCTCTACCGAGGTGCGTACAAGGATCTGAACGCATGCCCGGTATGCGGTGCATTACGGTATAAGATCAAAGGAGATGACCCTGGTGATGTTGACGGCGAGCCCCCCAGGAAGAGGGTTCCTGCGAAGGTGATGTGGTATGCTCCTATAATACCATGGTTGAAATGTCTGTTCAGAAACGGAGAGCATGCCAAGTTGATGCGATGGCACAGTGAGGACCGTAAGAAAGACGGGAAGTTGAGAGCACCCGCTGACGGGTCGCAGTGGAGAAAAATCGAGAGAAAGTACTGGGATGAGTTTGCAAGTGAGCCAAGGAACGTATGGTTTGCTTTAAGCGCGGATGGCATTAATCCTTTCGGGGAGCAGAGCAGCAATCACAGCACCTGGCCCGTCACTCTATGTATGTATAACCTTCCTCCTTGGATGTGCATGAAGCGGAAGTTCATTATGATGCCAGTTCTCATCCAAGGCCCTAAGCAACCCGGCAATGACATTGATGTGTACCTAAGGCCATTAGTTGAAGAACTTTTAGAGCTGTGGAATGGAAATGGTGTACGTACGTGGGATGAGCACAAACAGGAGGAATTTAACCTAAAGGCATTGCTGTTCATGACCATCAACGATTGGCCCGCTCTCAGTAACCTTTGAGGACAGACAAACAAGGGATACCACGCATGCACGCACTGTTTACTTGACACCGATAGTATATACCTGGCAAGCTGCAGGAAGAATGTGTACCTGGGCCATCGTTGATTTCTTCCGACCAACCATCAATGTCGAAAGAAAGGCAAGCATTTCAAAGGCGAGGCAGATCACCGGAAGAAGCCCGCCATGCGTACCGGTGATCACATACTTGCTATGGTCAATAATTTACACGTAATCTTTGGAAAGGGTCCCGGCGGACTAGCTGTTCCGAGTGATGCTGGGGGACACGCACCCATGTGGAAGAAGAAATCTATATTTTAGGACCTACCCTACTGGAAAGACCTAGAGGTCCGCTCTTCGATCGATGTGATGCACGTGACGAAGAACCTTTGCGTGAACCTGCTAGGCTTCTTGGGCGTGTATGGGAAGACAAAAGATACAGCTGAGGCACGGGAGGACCTGCAACGTTTGCACGAAAAAGACGGCATGCCTCCAAAGCAGTATGAAGGTCCTGCCAGCTATGCTCTTACCAAAGAAGAGAAGGAAATCTTCTTTGAATGCCTGCTTAGTATGAAGGTCCCGACTGGCTTCTCGTCGAATATAAAAGGAATAATAAATATGGCAGAGAAAAAGTTTCAGAACCTAAAGTCTCATGACTGCCACGTGATTATGACGCAACTGCTTCCGGTTGCATTGAGGGGGCTTCTACCGGAAAACGTCCGATTAGCCATTGTGAAGCTATGTGCATTCCTCAATGCAATATCTCAGAAGGTGATCGATCCAGAAATCATATCAAGGCTAAGGAGTGATGTGGTGCAATGTCTTGTCAGTTTCGAGCTGGTGTTCCCACCATCCTTCTTCAATATCATGACGCACATCCTAGTTCATCTAGTTGATGAGATTGTCATTCTGGGCCCCGTATTTCTACACAATATGTACCCCTTTGAGAGGTTTATGGGAGTCCTAAAGAAATATGTCCGTAACCGCGCTAGGCCAGAAGGAAGCATCTCCATGGGCCATCAAACAGAGGATGTCATCGGGTTTTGTGTTGACTTCATTCCTGGCCTTAAGAAGATAGGTCTCCCTAAATCGCGGTATGAGGGGAGACTGACTGGAAAAGGCACGCTTGGAAGGGACTCAATAATATGCAGGGACGGATATTCTTGGTCTCAAGCACACTACACAGTTCTACAGAACTCTACCTTGGTGACCCCGTATGTCGATGAATACAAGAACAGTCTGCGCTCCAAACACCCGGAGCAGTGCGACGACTGGATTACATGTGAACACATCAGGACTTTCAGCAGTTGGTTGGAAGCACGTATCAGAGGTGACAACACTGTTTGTGATGAGCTGTACTTGTTATCCAGGGGACCATCTTTGACTGTATTGATTTGGAAAGGATACGAGATAAATGGGAATACATTTTACACGATTGACCAAGATCAAAAGAGCACCAACCAAAACAGCGGTGTCCTCTTTGATGCAACAACCGAGAGGGGAAATGACACATATTATGGTTACATAGTGGACATATGGGAACTTGACTACGGACATGATTTTAAGGCCCCTTTGTTCAAGTGCAAATGGGTCAATGTGTCAGGAGGCGGGGTACAGGTAGACCCACAGTACGGAATGACAACAGTGGATCAGAAAAATCTTGGGTACACTAACGAACCGTTCGTCCTAGCCAATGATGTGGCACAAGTTATCTATGTGAAGGACATGTCTACCAGACCGAGAAAGAGAAAAGATAAGAAAACGAATACATCATACGCTGAGCCAAAGCGCCACATAGTTCTTTCAGGAAAAAGAGGCATCGTGGGAGTGGAGGACAAGACAGACATGTCTGAAGATTATGAAAAGTTTCATGAAATTCCTCCCTTTAAAGTCAAGGCTGACCCCAGCATCCTGATAAACGATGAAGATTATCCATGGTAACGGCGCAATAAGCAAATGACACAAGCGAAGAAAAAGTGAAGACTTTCTCCCGCAACTATTATGATGATACCATGCCAACTTTGTAACTGACGAGTATGATACCATTGTCCGTTTTGTACATGCACATGCTATGTGTGGGTCAATTTATGATACCATGCCAACTTTCAACTTTTTCAGAGTTCATTTGAAATGCTTTAATGTCTTATGGTTCGGCCCTCGTAATAATTAAAAATAGCAACAATAAGTATTTTGTTGTAAGTAGAAACAAAATAAAACAAAAAAAATGGAAATTTTATAATTTTCTTAAAACTAAAAGCAAAAAGAATTAAAAATAAAGCAAAAAACAAAAGAAAATAAATAATGCACAAAACAAAACAAAAAAACTGAAAAAAAATTAAAAATAGCAACAATAAGTAAAGGAAACAAAAAACAAAAAAAATGCCCCCCACTGGGGCCCCACGGCCTGAATACGACTTGAAACCCTACTATGGGCCAGGATTCAGGCCCGCAGTAGGCCCAGAAGGCCCATCAGGCAAAGCAGTCGCAAGTAGGCCCATAAGCCTGTAGTAGAGAGGAGCTCGAGAGGGGTGCGACAGTGGGGCTTATAAACCACTGCGCGCCCCTCTCAACTAGCGAGGTGGGACTAAACTTTGGCCCCGATGCGGGCAGCACAGGGGCCTTTGGTCCCGGTTGGTGGCACCAACCGCGACTAAAGGGGGGAAATTGGTCCCGGTTGGTGCCACCAACCGGGACTAAAGGCCGCAGCTTCCCGCCCTTTGTGCTGCCGAAAAAGAGGCCTTTGGTCCCGGTTGGTAGCACCAACCGGGACTAAAGGGTGCATTAGTCCCGGTTTGTGCCACCAACCGGGACCAATGCTCCTTGTATATAAGTAGCACTTCGCAGTTTTGCAGAGTTCATCGCCACCAGTTGCCCCCCGACGACGCCGAGCACATCGACGCCGCCAGGCTGCCCCGACGCCGCCCGCGGCCCCCGCCGTCGCCGTCGCCATCGCCCGCGCCCGTCGTCGTCGCCGGCCTCCCCGAGCCCGCGCTGGCCTCCCCGAGCCCACGCCGTCCTCCCCGAGCCCGCGCCCGCCGTCGTCGTCGCTAGGCTGCCCTGTCGCCGTCACCCGCCCCCGCGCGCCGCGCCCCGAGCCCCTGCCCCGCCGCCGTCGCCCCCGCGCGCCGCCAGCGCTATGAGCCGCTGCGCCGCACCGGCTCTGTTTTTTTTCATTTTTATTAGTTTAATTTTTTTGTTCAATGTATATATATATATGTGTATGTATGTGGCTATATATATATATGCGGCTCTGTTTTTTCATTTTTATTAGTTTAATTTTTTTGTTCATATATATATATATATATATAATGTATATGTGTATGTATGTGGCTATGTGTATGTAATGTTCAAAAATTGTTCAGAGCATGTTTTTGTTCATATATGTATTTATTGTTCATATGTGTATTTAATGTTCAGAACAAGCAATACTAAAAGAATGAGAGGAAAAAGGAAAATAAGAAGAGGAAGAAAGGAGAAAAAGAGGAGAGGAAGAAGAGGAGAAATAAATAAGAAGAGGAAAAAAGAAGAAAAAGAAGAGGAGAAGAAGAAAGGAATAGAGGAGAAAGAAGAAATTCTATTTTTTCTTCTTTCTCTATTCCTTTCTTCTTCTCCTCTTTTTTTTCTTCTTCTTCTTCCTTCTTCCTTTTTCTCTTTTCTTCCTTTTCCTTAATTATTTTCCTTTCTCGAGGGAGAAGAAGAAAAAGAAGAGGAGAAGAAGATATAACCCCCTCTAGATAACTTCGACATGAGGGGCGGTCGATATATATATATATACCCCCTCTCGCCCGTGATAACTTATACAACTGCAGCACCCCCCTTGGCCCTCTCGCTCGACCAAAACTCTTGAGGACACCCAAACCCTAGAGAGAAAACGATGTTGTGGTCTCCTACCCCCTCCCGCCGCGCCCCTACCCGACAAATTAACTCTCTCGAGGCCACCTAAATTTATCAAGTTAAAAGAGCGTTATCATCGAGGCCACCCCAAACCCTTGAAGCGTTGTGTCGAGGCCACTAACATGATTCCTTATTGTGATTAGCTAGCTAGTTCTACGTTTGCCACTAATATATATATATATATATATATATATATATATATATATATATATATATATATATATATATATCCATCTGTACCATGTTTGAATAATAATTGACATGTTGTAAATATTTGCAGAAACTATGGAGCACTCCCGAGACGAAGAAACATAAGCGATGTTGGGGGACATAATCGCAAATGGATCAAGTGATGATGTTGCGTCATTTCTCCTCGACACCGTTGATCAGCTAGATGAAGAAGAGGGCTATGTTTATGATGGTGGCTTCGACCTATTAATGCCGGTACAAGAGGAGGACTATGTTCATGATGGCTCCGGTGACATAATGGAGGTACAAGACGAAGGAGACCGTGCTGACTGCTCCGATCACCGGACCGAGTCCGGCCAGGTATATATATATTAGTTAAGCCCGTGCTGACTAGTTAATTGATGCATCCATTGTTTTGGTATATGTACACATATTAATTACTGTCGTCTTTCTTCCTTATAATTTCTAGCCCTCCGGATCGAGCACAACTTCGGTAAGGAGACGAGGCCCGAAGAAAAAGTTGAGCTCAGATGAAAAGTTTGAGATCATAGAAATCGCGCCCGACGGCGAACCGATTGAACCCATCCGGACAAGAAAGGCATTTTCTGCTCAGTGCGGGGTTCTTGTTAGGGACAGGATCCCGATCAGCATCCAGCAATGGTATAAGCCTGCTAAGGATGAAGACGCTGAGGTGTCTTATGTCAATGATATGCAGAAAGAAGATCTTTGGACTGAGCTGAAGGCAAATTTCACCCTACCGCCAGAGGAGGATCCGGAGAAGACAGTTAAAGAGCAATTAATCAAGTCTTGTGCTCTTAATAAGATGGCAGGCCTAATGAGGAGGTGGAGGAAAGAGCTGAACCAGTTTGTCAAGGAAAAAAAGACACCAGAATTCATCGGTAAATATGAGAAGATCAAAGATCACTGGCCCGCATTTGTGGCCCAGAAGACATCGGAAAAGAGTAAGAAGATGTCGGAGACAAACAAGAAAAATGCTGCGAAGAAGAAGCTTCACCATCGCACGGGGTCAGGTGGCTACCTCAAAGCCCGGCCTAAGTGGTCCAAGGTTGAGCATGATCTGCTTGAAAAAGGGATCGAACCAGAGACAATGCGCTCGCCAGACCGTTGCCGGACTTGGTTCTTCGGGGCTGGCGGAACCTTGGACCCTGTAACAGGGAAGTGTTAGTGGACGGACGAGCAACTGCAAATACCAGTCAAGAACCTTCGACACTATATCGATGCAGCGCAGCGAGGGACGTTCCTTCCAAACAGGGAGAAGGACGAGCTCACAATGGCCCTTGGGAATCCCGAGCACCCTGGACGGACACGAGGCACGCCAGGCTCCATTCCGTGGAAGGTTGGTTTTCCGGACGCAGGGGGTTACAAAACCCACGAGAGGAGGAAGAAACTGAAGCAGGACCAAATGCAGGCGCTGCTTGGAAGGGTAATGGGGCTAGAGGATCGAGAAGAGGAACGAGAAGCAGCAGATCGCAACAAACGACATGTCGAAGCTTCCCCCGAAGCTACCCCGCCATCTCAGCGGAGAAGCAGCGTGGCTTCCACCGAGCTGCTTCAGCCGGACCATGTCTTGACGACTCCTGCCAGCTATCCCGTGGATGGTATCACGGAGTCTCAAAATTGCCACATGATGGCGCGATGGATGAATTTGAAGGTCAAGGCGGCTGTTGGCCAAGTTTATCCTAGTGGACCCGGCACAACTTATCACTGCCAGCCGATTCCAAATGGATATGCTAAGGTGATGGTGGATGAAATAACGGAGGGATTTGAGGACCTCGCGCTTGACCACCCTACCGGTGAAGGGGAGACTAGACTGGGTTCTGCTCTGAAGACTCCATGCCTATGGAAGAAGGAGCTCATCAACCTTCTGAACTGGACGCCTCCGTCTCCTCCTCCAGCTCCGGCGAGTCAGGGCACTCCGCCTCCTCCACCGCCTCCTCCTCCGGCGAGTGACGATCAGGGCACGCGTGGCGGCACTCCGCCTCCTTCTCCGGCACATGGCGGCACTCCGCCTCCTTCTCCGCCTGCGCCGGCGCTCCCGAGCAGCCAGCAGCATCCTCCTTCTCCGCCTTGCCAGCAAGGGCGGAAGAGACCCGCCGCCGCCCCGGCTGCTCCGGCGCGTCGTACTCCTTCTCCTCCGCCTCGTAAGCAAGCACGAAAGAAGACAGACGCCGCAGCCGCTCCGTCTGCTCCGGCGTCTAGCAGCACAACCAGAGGCGGGAGGCAATACAAATACGGTCCATCATCTCTCAAGCCTCTAGAGAAGTTACCGTACGAGAGGTCCGAGGAGGAAAACAATACGATTGTGCAGGCCCACGTGAAGGAGTTCTTTGAAGGGTGAAAGCAAAGAGACATCCACCTCCGGAGGAGAAGGTAGATCCGGTGAAAGCAAAGCGCACTATTGATGCCCTGAGGAAACCACCAAAGTCTCCGCCGAGAACCAACTATGAGCGCATTACTGAACATACATATCTCCAAGCCCAGCGGTCGGGAACTACTGTCAGTGCTAAAAGGTCAAAAACAACGAGCAAAGGGGAAAAAATTGCCCAGCTCGGCGAACAAGCACAACAATCGTGCCCCCCGCTCAATGTGTCTAATGCTCCGGGGACGGTGGCCGGTTATGGCAATCTTGACGATTACCTGCCTGACGATGCACTTCCTGATTTCTTGAAGGTGGACGGACACAGATACGAGTACGGGAAGCCTCTCGTCAAAGATGAAAAATCTCTGACAACAATGATGCGAAGATTCCATAATTGGTACATGGAAACCTGCAGAGAGTCTGATGGTAAGAATGCTTTGTATCTGCATATTAAAGAGGAGCACGATCTCGTTGCAAATGATCTGTTGACTGTTCCATTTGAGGAGTTCTTCGAG
>NC_057795.1:600509805-600525115 GCF_018294505.1 Triticum aestivum | reverse complement strand
TATATGTCATGTTGTCTGTCAAAGTATTGAATACATCCATGGCTACATTATTTGCTGGAAGTAACAGGCGTATGATGCTACGAAGCTCTTCAAAGTTGTTTTGGAACGGATTCCTGATAGAATAATTCACTTTTTCGTACGAATTTCAGCAACGGCCTTCCAAATAGCGATATTCGGAAAGCTCTTGTTGAACTTCATAAAGAAAATTATCCTATCCGGGAATCTATTCCAAAATAATTTTGGAAAGCTTCGTACCATTATGCGTCTATTACTTCCGACAAATGATGAAGCAATGGTTTTCTTGAATCCTTTGACACTAGACAACGTGACATATAGAAGGGTAGATGAGATCAGGAAAAATAAGGACCATTTTCTGCGCATCCAGAATGGCGCCATCTTGTTAAATCCCTTAAAGGTTAAGAGAATCCAAGCGGTCGAGGATTGGAACTAGGGTAGAGGGTCAAGGGTCGCCGAGGGGATGAGGGTCGAGGGTCGTCGAGGGTTCGAGGGTTGAGGGTCGAGGATCTCCGTGGGGTCGAGAGGGGGGCGTTGACCAACCCCCTCTCGCTCAACCAACTGCCGAGGACACCCAAACTATAGAAACAAAACATTGTTGATCTCGTACCCCCTCCCTCCCCTATCCGACAAACTCTCTCGAGATTTATAAGAGATTTATCAAGAATGCCCCCATTATGGATGTGCATAATTAAGTTGATCCCTATTTTTTCTGATCTCATCTACCATTCTATATGTGCACGTTCTTTTGTGTCAAAGTATTGAATCCTTTGACACTAGACAACATGACATATAGAAGGGTAGATGAGATCAGGGAAAAAGGACCATTTTCTGCACATCCAGAATGGCGCCATCTTGCTAAATCCCTTGTTTGACATTCACGAGAGAGGCGGTCCAGACATCGGAAATTCGTGAGACAGGCGGTCTGGCCCAAACCCTAAAAGCGTTGCCGAGGCCACCCCAAACCCTAGAAGCGTCGAGGCCACCCAAATTTACCAAGTTAAAAGAGCGTTATCAAGGCCACCCCAAACCATAGAAGTGTTGTCGAGGCCACCCCAAACCGTAGAAACGTCGAGGCCACTAATTAATATTCCTTGTTGTGATTAGCTAGCTAGGTCTATGTTTGCCACTATTAATATATCCATCTCTCATGTTTGTATATTAATTGCCATGTTGTAATATTTGCAGAAACTATGGATCAACAAAGAGACTTCAAACAAGAAGAGATATTGGGGGACATAATCCGCAAAGGACGTGATGTCTTGTCGTTTCTCTACAAAACAGATGGTCTGGAAGGAGAGGAACAAGGCTACGATGATCGAACAATGGAGGAGGAAAGTCATGATCATGATGGCTTCAGCGACTGTGATGACGGCTCTGGTGCCCGAACAGAGTCAGGATCAGCTGTTACAAAGTCCAGCAAGGTATATATATATATATATATATATATATATATATATATATATATATATATATATATATATATATATATATATATATATATGCCGACTGGCTAATTGATGCATTAATTGTTTTGGTATGTACATATATTAACTCTTCTTTCTTCTTTTATAGCCCTCCGGATCGAGCCAAACTTCATTAACGAGACGAGGCCCAAAGAAAAGGTTGCGCGAGGATGAAAGGTTCACGATCATAGCAATCGCGGGCGATGGCCAACGGATTGAACCCCTTCGGACCGAGGAAGCATTTTCTACTTAGTGCGGGGTTCTTGTTAGGGACATGATCCCGATCAGCATCCACCAATGGTATAAGCCTAAGAACAAAGACCCTCAAGTTTCTTGTGTCGAAGATAGACAGAAAGATGATCTTTGGACCGCACTAAAGGAAAATTTCACCCTACTGGCAGACGAGGATCCGGATAAGCCAGTTATAGAGTCATTGGTCAAGGCTCATGCTCTCAAGAAGATGGCAGATCTATCCAGGAGGTGGAACAATGAGTTGAAATCAATGTATGTCGACAAAGACAAGACTCCAGAATTCACCATCCACTTTGAGAAGATAAGAGATCACTGGGACGTATTTGTGGCCCACAAGATATCAGATAAGAGTAAGAAGATGTCAGCGACAAACAAGATAAATGCTGCAAAGAAGGAGCATCACCATCACATGGGGTCAGGTGGCTATCTCAAAGCCCGGCCATTGTGGGACAGGGCTGAGAGTGACCTGATTGCTAAAGGGGCCGAACCAGAGACATTGAACTGGCCAGACCGTTCAAGGACTTGGTTCTTCGGGGTTGGAGGAACCTTGGACAAAGAAACAGGGAAGTGCGTTTAGACGGACGAGCAACTTGAAATACCCATCAAGAAGCTTCAGAAGTATATCACCGCAGCGCAACAAGGGACGTTCGTTCCCGACAGAGAAAATGACGAGATCACACAGGCCCTTGGGAATCCTGAGCACCCTGGACGAACATGAGGCATGCCAGGCTCTATTGCATGCAAGGTTGGGTTTCCCAACGCAGGTGGTTACAAAACCCAAGAGAGGAGGAGGAAAGTGGAGCGGAGCGAACTTCAGAAGCTGAATGCAAGGGTACGAAAGCTAGAGGAACAAGCTGTTGAAAACCAGCGAGATCCTACCCAAGCTACCCCAGAAGCTACCCCGCCATCTCAACGGAGAAGCAGCGTGGCTTCCACCGAGCTTGTTCAGCAGCCTGACTTCACGGCTCCTAGCTACCCTGTGGATGCTATCATGGAGTCACACCAGTGCCAGCTTATGACGCAATGGCAGAACCTCAAAGTCAATGCAGCTGTCGGCTCTGTGTTCCCTCCTGAACCTGACACAACTTTTCACTGCCTTCCTCCACAAGGCTATGCTGTTGTGATGGTGGATGAAATAACGGAGGAATTTGAGGAGCTCCACCTTGACCACCCTATAGGTGAAGGGGGGACTCCACTGGGTCTTGCTCTGAAGACTCCATGTCTATGGCAGAAGGAGCACATCAAGCTTCTGAACTTCACGCCTCCGCCCCTCCTTCGGCGAGTCAGCTGAGTACTCCACCTCCTCAGCCTCCTCCTCCTCCTTTGGCGAGTGATCAGGGCACTCCGCCTCCTGCTCCGGCGCGTGAGGGAGGCACTCTGCCTCCTTCTTCGCCTGCTCCAGCGCGTCCAAGCAGCCCGCCTCCTTCCCGCCTCGTTGGCAACGGTGGAATACAGACGCAACCGCTCCGGCCACTCCGGTGCGTCGCACCACTCCGCCTCCTTCTACTACTCATCAGCAGCAATGAAAGGGAGCCGCCGCCGCTCCGGCGTCTAGCAGTACAGCTAGAAGCGGGAGGCAATACAGATTTGGTTCATCTCTCAAGCCTGTAGAGAAGTTACCATACGAGATGACCGTGGAGGAAAATGAGCAGATCATTAAAACCCAAGTGAAGGACTTCTTTGAAACGAAAAGAGCTATGAAGCATCCACCTCCGGAGGAGAAGATAGATCCGGTGAAAGCGAAGCGCACTATCAATGCCCTGAAGTGACCACCACCGCGTTTGCTGGATAACAACCATCTCCGCTGTCTTAAAAAGACAATGCAAGAAGCGCGCCAGTCGGGAATTACTTCAACTGATAACAGGTTAAAAGAACGAAGAAGTGGGAAAAAATTCCCCATCTCGGAGAACAGGAGAACCAATCATTCCCCCCCGCTCAAGGTGTCTAGCGATATTGTTGCAAATCAGCCGCTGCTGCCCGGTTTCACTATTGGTGATTACCTGCCCGACGATGTAGATTTTGAAACAATGGAGGTGGACGAATTCAAATACCATTACGGGAAGCCTCTCGTCAAAGATACTCTTGCTCTAACCACGATGATGCGAAGATTCCATGACTGGTACATGAAAACCTGCAGAGAGTCTGGAAAGGATGCTTTGTCGATGCTGATTAAAGAGGACCACGACTTCATTGCCCAAGACCTGTTAACTGTTGATTTTGACGAGTTTTCCCAGTTCTATAATCAAAAGGCCCTCGATAAATCACTTGTGGCTTGCTACTGTTTGTAAGTACTACTTTCTTTAATTAAGTCTGTATATATATATAGCTCAACTCATTCATTGCATGTATATATAATTATCCTCACTATATGATGCAGACTGAAGATCGTCGAATGCAGAAAAGCACAAATCTATGACATTGGGTTCATTAACCCAAATGTCATAGAAACCAAGGACAACCTTGTCAAATCGTTGCTCAAAAATCAAATCAAAGATAAAATACTCTTTCCTTACAACTTCAAGTGAGTATTACTATCTTGTGCATATTCAGTTTCCCTTATGACTCGAGGTTATAGTCATATAACTAATGAGTTGTGCATGCGTGCGGAACTTCCACTTTATTCTTCTAGTGATTAAGCTTGAGAAGGGAGAAGTAACCGTCTTAGACTCGAGATGAAAAGATCCCAAGGACTATGCGGACTGGAATGCTCCAGAAGTAAGTTCAATCGATCATTATCGCACCATATCGGCAACTTTGTTCATTTCCTGATATCAAGTAATTATTATTTTTGTCTTGCAGAGTTTGGAAAGAGTTCATCGCAATTTCTCCAGGACTGCCGATCGAGCTGACATTTAAACAACCGAAAGTAAGTACTACTACCTAGTTCCACGCATCTCCCATCGATTGTAGCTAGTTTCATCAATACCATTTAGCATGCTTGCTTATCAGTTTGATTAACCTCTATTTCTCGTAAAGTGCTTGTGGCAGGAACAAGGAAAAAAATTCGGTGGATACTATGTTTGCGAGTTCATCTACAACGAAATGGCCAAGAATAAGCGGGGCTACACTAAAAAACAATATCATGTGCGTAAGCAAAAATATTCACAATTGTATTTTATTACCATCATTTGTGTTGAGTTTCATTCATACACATGTATTGACCCTCTTCTTCGATTTAGATCTGGCAGCTGCGGGATGAGCTCCTACCACATGATCGCATAAAAGCAATTCAAGAGGAATTGGCGGGATTCTTCCTTGACCACGTCATCAATAAAGCCGGAGAACCATGTGGCACTTGGCTTCAGATTTTAAGGATTGTAATAGATCTTATATTGTATATATGTAGCTAGTAGCGCCAGATAGATATACGAAAACTTGTTGTTCGACCAATCTCTCGAAGAAGGAGAGGTCGAGAACTTCTCTCTGTATATGTTCATGAAGATCTTTTCTGTACTTAATGGTTTCCTTCATTTTCTTACTAGCTAGCTAGCGTGCCGAGTCCTCTCTATACGTATAGTACATAGCATCGACCAAGCACAGAGATAAGAGAGGACACTTAGCTAGCTAACACAATATATGAAACCCCTAAATTAACCCTACAAAACACCCAAACCCCCACCCCCCTTAAAAAACAAAACCCCCAGCCCCTGAACTGCTGAGGCGTGGATGCCTTTTGGTCCCAGTTGGTGCTACCAACCGGTACAAAAGGCCCTCCTGCCTGGGCAAGCCACAACGACCACGTGGAGCCCCATCTGTCCCGATTTGTAGGCGAACCGGGACTAAAGGTATTGGGCTTTAGTACCGACCCTTTAGTCCCGGTTCTGGAATAGGGACAAATGGGCCTTATGAACCGGGACAAATGGGCCTTGTTCTACTAGTGAAAGTGAGGATCTATGGTTAGCCAAGCATATTGTGAAATGTGATATGATAGCATTCTATTTCTTCCCAATTATGCACATATCCTCTTCGAAACACTCTGCCCATGTACATGGTAGTCCATAAAGGTAATGAAGTGGCACATGGAGGTGATACATCACTAGTGGTCATTGACATCCTTCATCTTTTCCACCATTTGATTGTTGACTTGGTATGAGATACAACATTTCAATTTGTGATTTGTTAATCCGTCCACCACCAAAGCTCTTTAACTTACCGCAGCCTTACTAGAATAACTAAAGGATATCCACTCCAGGTAAATTTGATGCTCTTAGTAAAGCCACACCTACCTATGTGACGCATCAAACCAATTTGTTCTCAACATATACCAAAGTTTTAAAAGATGCCTCGAAGTGAGCAATGGAAAGAAAAAAACCATGCACTGAAGCTACAGAAAAACAACCACACGTAATATTTTTAATCTTGTGTTGGGTTTTGCATTCATATTCACTCTTTGCTTGTAAGGTCCCAATTGAATTATTTTGGTAGTTTCCACTTTATTACAAATGTAATATAGGAACACATGTGAAACACTATGCCGCCGACCGCATTCAATTAGTCAAGAATCCTATCAAATATCCAATTCTGAACCCGGGTTCATCTGCACCTGGTGCGCAATAAATTCAAAATAAATACTAGAATTTTTTTAAAATCCTTTTTTTGTATGGAAGATGTTTGAGTGTGTGAGGTCCATGCCAATTTTCAACGCATTCGTACATTTGAGTAGCTCTCAGAACAAAAAATTGTCCGAACAATGCACAAACAATAAACTTTTTAACAAACCACAAATTTGTCTCTTTTACTGTGAGCTACTAAGATATTTAAATGATCTAAAATCTGGCATGCACATCACACACTCAAGCATATATCACCATATGAATTTCAGAATTTTTGTTTGTTTACTATTATTAATGAATTTACTGTTCACTCTCGAGGTTCATCTAAGCCCGGGAATCAAAATGCCCTGTTCGAATCCCACACCCTTTTATCATAATAGAGTATACATAATTACGCTACAAAAAGAATGCATGTTGGCAAAGGTGTACCGATCACCTCTAGTGGGAGCTGTAGCTTGAACTCAATGACATATGCATGGCCACAATAGGAATATAGGATGGAGGCACCTTGTTGGGTTTAGACACTCCATGACATGTTGTAAGTAGTACTCATGTTCGTGAGTAGTACTCATGTTTCCTTGCATTAAAAACCCTACAATTATAAGAGATGCTAGCGCTTGTCATTGCCCATCCTATGATAAATCTGAAGAAACATAGCGCCCATGTGTAAGTGCATCTAGTGCCACCCCTAGTTGGTTTTGGAGTATTGATGGCAAACTTGGTTGAGGGACTAATGTGTTTGTGAGAATTGCAGGATAACACAGGTAGTTGTGCCATATTGATTCGGTTTACCTACCAGAGATGACCCCTAAAAATGTGTGAAGACAATGAAGACAATGGTGGTCTGTTAAGACATTCACATTGAAGACTATGACATGAGAAGATATCACGTGAAGACTATGGAGTGCGAAGACATAGTTGTCTCGTAGTTTCCTTTTCTTCTTTGTTGAGTCATAGGAACCACCGAACTGTTAAGTGGGGTCCAAGTGAACAAAGTCAGAGTGACTGATGTGATGCTCAACCAAATCCTAAGTCTTCGAGCGAAGACAATGAGAGCAAATCTTATCCAGAACTGGATGAGTCAGCTTTACTTGTAGCCCAAGTCAAGCTGCCGTGCGTGTTCGAAATCTGATCGTTGGAACACGTGTTAGTTCCTTAGTGATCTAGGGTCATTTTGGACAAATCAGGTCGGGTTGCCTTTTGGCTATAAATAGCCCACCCCCTACACCATAAATTGGTGGCTGCTCAGAGTTAGTGCACGGCCTTTGTCGTTTGAGAGCAACCAACCTCCGAAGCTTTGAGAGAGAGAATCCTTGCGAGGACAAAGCCCAAAACACCCAGAGCCAAAGAGTGTTAGGCATCACTGAAGTCTTTCTGTCCGCGTGATCTGAAGACTTATTACACTTGAGGACTGTGAATCCTCCAGCCGGTTAGGCATCACGTTCTGAGCATCCAAAATTCATTGTGGATTGCCGGTGAACGAAGTCTGCGAAGGTTTGGAAGTCTCCCTTGAAGACTTACCAGAGTGATTAGGCAAGGACTAAGTGTTCTTAGCTCAAGGGGAATAAGGTGAAGATGAGGTCTTCTGAGTTAAATCTCAGCCTCCCTAACCAGACGTACAGTTGTCACAGCAACTGGAACTGGTCGAACAAATCCCTTGTCCTCTCCGAGCAAGTGGTTCTATCCTACCTCTCTTGCTTTACTTACAGTTTGTCTTTGTGAAGTCTTTGCATACTCGCCTTATCTATTTGACATCACTAAGTGAAGACAATTGTTTGTTTGGCTTCCATCCTGATCCATATTACCTAGCTGCTCATAGTGTTCATGCTTTCATTACATTGCTTACTTGACTATGGCTTGTCTAGTATAGTCTACCTTCCGCTGCGTATCAATAGGTTCATTTCTATCGTTTGTCTTTGAAACATCCCTGTTTTGAAGACTTTCGTAAAAATCGCCTATTCACCCCCCTCTAGTCAAATACTAGCACTTTCAATTGGTATTACAACAAGGTGCTCCCTTGTTCTGTGTGATTCGGTTTAACCACCTGGAGTTTAGCTATGTCGATTGCACGGATAATCAAAGTCTCCGCTGGTGAAGGTGCCACTCCTGCTGATGTCAAGAAGTTGGTGCAACTAGACTCAACTGCCAAGGACATTATCTGTGGTCATCTGACCAAGGGGCAGTATGGTCGTGTGAGTAGTCCGAAAACGTCAAAGCTGATCTAGGACTGGCTCTCCAAGGTCAATGAAGGCGTCTCAACACAGAGAGATTCAAGGATCAGTGTTCTTCGCAATCTCTTCAACCGCTTCAGGAGCAATGACAATGAGAATGTCCATCTCACATTTGATCGCCTCACTAACATCACCAATGAGCTTCATGCACTCGACACCACTGAGATCACCAAGCATGAAATCTTCAAGACACTACTGAGATCTCTTGACAGCTCATTTGACACCCTGGCCCTGATGATTCAAGAGCGCCCTGACTTCAAGTCTCTCGATCCGTCTGACATACTTGAGAGGCTCAACACACATGAGTCACTACAAAAAAATACACTTCCGTGATGATACGTGTTTGTCACAGTAGGTCGCGTTTTTTGTCATGCATGTACATCCATGACAAATTTATGATAGAATCAAGATAGTCATACCTGTGCTGTCGTAGAATTGTTCCATGACATTACCAAAATTATCATCACGGAAGTGTCCACTCCCATGACGATAAATCGCGCGTCACAGAAGTGCTTTCGTCAAGGGTGACCGACACGTGGCATCCACCGTAACGGAACGCCGTTAAGCTATCAGGTCGAGTTTTGGATCCGATAACCCAGTAACAGCCCCGACCAATGGGGATTTTTCACATGTAAAATCATCATTGGCTGGAGGAAACACGTGTCGGCTCACCGTTGGGACAGATGTCATCCGCTCATTGGACCGAATGCACCTATGATACGGCGACACGTGGCACGGCCCAACGGAGGCCCATTCCTGTGAAAAGGACGGCCCGTTTGACTTGGTCAAAAGGTGGCGGGCCGGCCCATAGAAAGCCTGTTAACGGCCTCTTCGCATATAGCCCATTTACAGCCCGCTAACCCAGGGCCCGTTACGCCCTATCCGAATTAGGCCCAGTAGTGTCATCTGGGCCGTCCAATATGATTCAGCCCGTTTTAACTTCCATCCCATGTGTGGCCCATGACATCTTTTGGCCCATATGAGGACCTTTGTAACTCTTGGCCCACTAACGGCCCTGGTGAAACTGGCCCGTAATGAATAGTGTATCACTTTATACCCATTAACGGCCCATTATTCCATTGGGCCATTTCCAGCCCAAGTTATCTTTCGGCATTCTCAGGGCCCATTGATTCTTGGGCTCACTTGCAGCATTCGGTTACATATGGCCCGTTACTGTCATTTTCTGCTTGTGGGCCAAATTCAACCCATCGTTATAGTCGGCCCGTTTGCGAACCGTTAATGCGTTCAGCCGTTTTCATGTAAAAAAAACCCCTTGGGCTATTTTCATAGAGTTATCAAATATGGCCTATTAACGACCCGTTATGGTCCACGAATAGTACGGCCCATGATTGGCGAAATGATGATACGCCCTATAGAAGGCTCATGGATCCTACGGCCCGTATGAGGCCCATGGATAGTACGGCCCGTAGAAGGCCCATGGATCGTACGGCCCGTAGAAGGCCCATGGACCCTACGGCCCGTAGAAGGCCCATTGATCCCTAAGGCCCGTATAGAAGGCCGATGGATCCTATGGCCCGTTTAGAATGCCAATGGTCCTACGGCCGAACGAAGGCCCATGGATCATACGGCCTGCAGGAGGCCCATGGTTACAACAGTCCATGTGTTGCCATGATTATTTTGGCCTAGTCACCAAAAATAGGCTATTGTGGCCACTAGAAAAACACAGAAAAAGAACTGCAGTGACTACAAGCAAACAACTAAAGAAGACAATAAGGTAATAAATAAGCAAGCAATTAAGGCTAGCCTATTACCGCTATGACACATATTACATCCACTTGGGCATCAAAGTTCGCCACCAGTGCAAATATAGGGAACAAAGCAGCATATTACATACACTGGCCGTCAAAATTGGCCACCAGTGCAAATAAACGCGGCAGCAAAACAAGAGCATAACTAAAACAACTTCAGAAGAGCTCAAGAAACGTTATCCTGGGTATCCACCATGCTGGCAATAAGCTTAGCAAGCTGATTAGCTTTGTCCTGTTTGGCGCTAAAATCCTCCAACGCTTGCTGTTGCACCAGAAAGTATGCATCTGAATGCTCCAGGGACTTCCGCAGTCCTTCCGCTTCTTGTCGCAACACAGCTGATCGATGTCTTTCAGCTTGTTGTTGAGACTCAAGAAATCGAACTGATTCAGACAATGAGTTTGAATAGCTTGTGCAAGCGGTAGTGGCCAGTAACTCGAACACTAAACCAAGACAGGACTTTGGGGTTGTCTCGCTGTCTTCAAGATAGTCTTCCTTAGCTGTTTTATCAGCTTTGTTGGAGACCAACAAGGATGTGTCACTGTCCTGAACCTTATCTGCATTACTTCCTTTACCATTGCTTAATAAGGCACTCTTCCCCAATATTCTGTCAGCATTCTAAAAGAAGAAACAAGCAGACACATAACAAGTTTAGCATGTACTAGTATATGAAACTCATTTCGGTGAACCAGTTCATTAGTAAGGTGGACATGATTAAACTACCAAGTCTTCTATTGCCAAGTACTAGTACATAATAAAAGCATCAAACAAACATATATCTATGTCCTATGGTCACTGCATTGTCTTGCCAAATCAAAATAGAGACACGGTTCAAATCATATCAGTTCAAGACAAAGTAGCAGTGAAAGAATACAAAGCGTGGGAAACTAAATGGCACAACAAGATTTCAGATGGGTATTACGGGTCTACATGTACAACAACACTATTGGCTCTGTTGTGATGCTAGTAATGTGCATGATATGAAAGTCAATTGTATACACAATTGAAATTGAAACCAAAAGAGCTATTGATAAGAGCAAACCTGTTAAAGAAACATGCGTGAACATACCTTTTGTGCCATTGGAGTTTCGATTGGATCCTTCAATTTAAAAATAAGTTTGTATCAGTAAATATAGTGATACAAGAGCAAAGCAATCATAGTTAAAAAAGGCGCGCCTAAGCGAGCGCTTAAGCACGCCTAGGCTCTAGGCATTGGCAAAACGCATTGCGCATAACTACGCTTAATCTGTGCATAACTGCGCATAAACATGCGCTTTGGTCAGTAAAGTGCAAGGCGGTGGCAAAACACACAATTAACGCCTAGCTCTTTTTTGAACTATGATAGTAATGGAATCTTAAATTAAAACAGTTGTTCTTCAGGTTTAGGCAATTATTCTACATGAACAGAGTACAGTAAGACGCAAGAATATAATACTTAAAAATAGAAAATGAGCTCATAGACCTTACCACATTCTTGGTTCGGGACCAGTATAGAACAAGGCGTTCCCAGTCATCGTCTAGTAAATGTGTCTCAGGAGAACGTAAGGGAATTTGATGAGTTTCTTTGCCAGTGAAGTATGTTTTCTTCAGGTAATTCCGATACTGCCACCAAGCATTCTTGAAGATAGCAGAGGTATTAGCACAGGTTACCTCATCTTGAGTTTCCAAATCGGTCCTTCTCTATAGAGAAAAATGGGATAATTTGCTGTATTATAACCATCATGGAGGTAGGATGTATGGGAAGAAGCAAAGTAATTGCCATGAATAACATTACTTACACATAACTCCTGGACAAACACCTGCAACTGGCATTTTCCTTCATCTTTAGTATAATATTTCCAAGATGGAAAGATACGCACATACGATTTAACAACATCAAATGCGATAGATGCTAAACTATGACTGGCTGGTTGTGCTTCCTCCACAGGAATAGGCGTACTAACTGGTGGAGTTGGGGTTTGCCGTGATAGTACTGGCCCTTTGGGCACTGGAGCTGCCTTACTAACTGCTCTTGTTTGGGAGCTCTGTGGTGGAGATGGTGCTGTGTCAACAAGAACTGGGTTACTATCGGCTGGGGTTGGGGTTAGATTGGCTGAAGCTGGTTCTCTGTCCATCGTAGTAGGGGTACAATCTGCGAGAGTTTGGGTTATGTGTGGTAGGGCTGGTTCTTGTGCATGTACAACCGGGGTGCTATCTCCACCAAGAGGTAGCACTATTTTATTTGAAGACCGTGTTTTTATTCCGCTAGATACTGGCGTCACCCGCTCCAATTCAAATGGCTGATAAATAGGAAACATAGTTGAATGTACATGCATTGTATGAGAGACAGATGCAATATATAGTGTGGAAAAAAGAGGGCATGAAATAGTTGACATGTATATTGTTTAACTAAAATGGATAGCATAGCATAACATAATTCAAAGATATGATGAATAACTAAACAGGATCACATGACATAATTCACCTACTTGTTATCTAAGTAATCAGGATCGCATCATTTAATTCACATATGTGATTTATATGCTAAACAGAGGGCATTCGATATGCTATCTGAACTAAGAACATGGTGTTGAATATTGTGTATATGATGTCTAAACTATGCAATGCAAGACATCGTATGCATGATATGAGCAGTATAACCGTGCCAAGTTAGAGCATACACCTCGCTAGGGGAATAGGACTGGTCATCTGTCTCTGAATCCATCTCCGAGGAGCTATCGGGACCCAACAAGAAATCTGCTTCAACAGGTAGCACTGTCTGCTCTGAAGGCCTTGTTTTCACTCCACATTTTTCCATCTCCCACCCAAATGGCTGATTCACAGGAAGAGTAGTTTAATGTACAAACATTGTCGACAAATGGAAATGTAATGAAGAAAAGGATGGGCAAGATATCATTCAAATATATGATGCCTGGTTAAACAGGATGGCATTGCACATTTCACATATATTTTGGCTGGCTAAAAGACATGAGACTGCATAATTCCCATATATGATATAGAAACTAAACAGGTGGCATTACATAACATGTCTAAACTAAGCAGATGACATATATGATGTCAAAAGTAGGCACTGCAAGGCAACATATGCATGATATGACTAACATCATCATGCCAAGGTAGAGCAAACACCTTGGGGGGTAAATAGGAGTGGTCAGCGGCTTCTGAATCTGCCTTAGAACAGATATCTTCCTCTGGATTACAATCTGGAGAGGGGTGGGGAGGGTTTGCCATTGAACCCACCATGGAGCGATGTCTGCATGACACTGTATTGCCATGCAAAACTCTTCTCTTTTTCTCTACATGTTCAGCATGACTTTGTACAATATCTGACATGCATACGAAAAAATATGGTGAGATTATGTAAGGAGAGCATGCAGAAATTTAGAGTGATGTAACAACCAGTGGATGGATCCAAAAATAATGATAGCAGGCTGATAATTGCTTTAAATTAATAAAAAGATAGATGATGATTGCTTTACTATTTGTTTCCCACCCAAGATGAACAACATAGGCATACCCTAGGTGAACCAGATATTAGACAGACATACTATTCATTGCTGCCTCGATATGTGCCCCACAACTAATTTAGATCTCAAGTTTGAACATTAATTTGGACCTGAGTTGGGAGTCCAAGAGCTGAACAGGACGATAAAGTAGCAGGTAAGTTTAAGCAATGCATAACATAAGCAGAAATAAAAGAGTGCGACCTCTCTTGTGGACCAGTGTACTCCTCAGGTTCATCTACTGAGTCGATGATGGTGATGCCGTTGGGGTGGGTGCCAGTGGCAGGGAAGGAGATCTGAGGCGGCAAAAGACGGTCAGGAGTCATGATGTTTGGTTTGGTGGATGCTTCTGTCGATGGAGCAGCTCAGGTGAGGTGGACGACGTCGCGGCAGGAGCAGGACAAACCACACAAAGTTCCCTTCGACACGTACCTATAACTGAAGTAATTCTGTAAGGACTCATTTGGCTTGCATGATTCTTAAAACGCAGGGATATGAAAAACACCGGAATAGGATAGGAAAATGCACATGGTAAACAAAGCATTTGTAAACACAGGATTTCTGTCAACTTGGGTGTTTGGTTTACTGGAATTGGAAGAGCAGAGGAATGCAAAGAAACATGGCCAAAATAAAGAGAAACCATATGAAAGCGTGTACAGTTAGAATGTTATTCTGGCAATAATGCACTTGGTCTTGTTTTCATGCATAGGATTTTGAAAAGTAGGTCCAGGTGGATGTTTTGCTTCATTCCTTTCAACAAAATGCATGAATAATTGAATAGTAGAATGCCATTGGAAAATTCCCTATTGCTATGTTTTTCCGTTGAACCAAAATAGCCCTAATGGATCGACGTGAATGTATAGTAATAAGTGATGCAACAAGTGTACAACCTCTTTGCCATAGCCGTGTCGACCTCAGCATCATTGGGTTGGTTGCTAAAGAAGTTGAGGCAGAGGTGGCTGTCGGAGGTGTGGAGGAAGATCTGAGGAATCTGTAGACGGCGTCCAGGGAACTGCTCTGTTGTGATGGATCGTTCTGTCGTTGGAGCAGCTCCAATGAGCCGTAAGACGTTAAGGCTGAAGCAGCACAAGACAGACATCGTCAATCTCAAGTGGGATTCCAATAGCATCTCCAATAGATGATGTAAAATGGATGTAAAATTAACATCACCAAAAACCACCTGACTACAACAGATGAGGTAAAAACTGTTGACTCTAAACTTAACTGTCAAAACTGAAATTTACTGTGGAATCTGAATGCTATTGTTGAAACTGAACGCAATGGTAGCAGAGAGGCACTTGACATGTAGTTTAGGGAGGGCCTGCAGTTCATCTTCAACCTGCACCCCCCTGAGCCGCCAGCCACCACCGGCTGAACCGCCGGCCCCAGCGCCGCCTCGCCGCCCCAAAACAACTCGCCACCGCCGCGCCGGCCCGGCCCTCTAGGCTCCCCGCCCCCACCCTGAACCCTAAGATAGATAGCGGGGTACCTCTCCAGCGAGCCCCCATCCCCGCTGTGGGTGG
>NC_057795.1:600498811-600509349 GCF_018294505.1 Triticum aestivum | reverse complement strand
GAGCGAGGGGGAGAGCAGCAGCAGCAGCTGGGCGAGCTAGCGATCGAGCGAGAGCCGGAGCAGCAGCAGTAGCGCGAGCGAGCGAGCAAGAGCCGGAGCAGCAGCAGCAGATCCGGCTGGTATGGACACCGCCGCCGAAGGGGCCTCACACTGGGGAAGAGCAGCCGTGGAGATGTCGCCCGCGGCGCCGGCTTCAAGGTAGCCGCTCCATGGGGGTGCGGGATGGAGCACCGTCGGGCCGGGAGGTCGAGTTAAGGAGAAGGTGCGATGCGATGAGTGTACAACCTCTTTGGTGGCCCCGAGTAGGCCTCGACTTCGTCCGAGGAGTCAGTGAGGATGATGCGGTTCCGGTGGAGCAGGTTAAGGCGGTGTTGTGGGGATGGAGCAGCCGCGATAGATGAGGCGATCGTCGGAGCAGCTCCTTGGAGGTGGAGGACGGGGCGGCTGAACCGGCGGGACGGCGAGATGGACGAAGGATCCTCATCCGGGGAGGTGGACGAGGGACGTCAAGCTGTTGCGGTGGACGACGTCATCGGGGAAGAGGCTGCGGATGGGCAGCGGTGACATGTCGGACGGAGGAGGGTGGGGTTTCGCGGCTGGAGCGGAGAGGTTATGGCGGCCTAGTATTTCGAATGGCGAAAAGGGGGCGATGGGAGGGGGTGAAGCATGAGTTAGGGATGCACTTGTCCAAGATGTAGGGTGTGTTACAAAAGTACCCCCCACCGATTTGAACTAGCGGCCCTTTCAACTCAGGGTTAGAAGGGGGATTTCGCGTGTCGGGATTTAGCAGCTGGAGGGAGTTTTCACGCGCATTGTAATTTCGGGATAGCAAGGCGCGGGTTGTGAAGGCGCCAGTTTTGGGAGCACGATATCTGAATTTTTGGGATATAACAAGACACGGGTTGAATTTTAGGGACAAGCCTAACATGTAGTAATATTGTACTTGTACGTACCAAATCAATTCACACTTCCCTCAACCAAAAAGAAAACGAAAAAAATAAAACTATTCACACCACACAAAGAGAGAGTCTTGCCCCGTTTTACTATACAAATGCTATTCAAAGCTACTCCCTCCTTCAATCTATATAGGGCCTAATGTGTTTTTCGATGCTAACTTTGACCAAATATTAGAGCAATGATATATCAATTGCAACTTACATAAAGTATACCGTTAACTTCGTCTGTGAAAGGTTCATTCACTAATATAATTTTCACATTGTGCATGTCATGTACTATTAATCTTGTCAATAGTCAAAGGCAGTCTTAAAAATCTCATTACGCCCTATATAGATGGAAGGAGGGGTATGAATCCATGTTATGTCCGATTAATTTTTTTTGCTTGCTGTATAATGCATGTAACCTACTCATACCAACATTTTAGTTCATTCCAAATGTCTATACTACCACTGCAATTCGAACTAAATTTGAATTCGTTTCTCTATTTCAATAAGAATTTACAATCATGATTGTTGCCAACTTCAACCATCATTTGTGTATTACCTTAATAACACACCACATGATTACTATAGAGATAGATATGAACTATGTGTACTAGATGAACTCTAATTCTATTTTTTGAATACATTGGATGTTGATTCCAAGTAATAGTACATTTGATGTACTAACTATATATTCATAATCTAAACCATGTGTCCATATGTACCCGTGTTTATCACACAAAGTATAGTGCCCCGCCCCCCTACATTATGACAAGTATTTAGACCTGAGTTGCAAAAGCCACACATTAGCCCAAATTATAATCAATGTTCTACATTATGATATCTTCTTCAAGTATCCGTATCCACCTTTTTATAATGAATTATGATCTTTGTTCGTCTTTTACACCTTCACAATCCTCTTCTATTTGTAGCTAGCTAGCGCTAACTTTCTATCGTGCATGCACACGCCCGCCCCCCTCACACACCCTTAGCGTCCCCTCCATCGTGCACGTTCATTATTTCTCTTTAGGTCGTCCACCAGCGGTGTGTGTAGGCCCCCGGCTCCTTCTTTCTGGCTCACACCGGTCGATATACCTCTCTAGCCAAGTGTGCCTACAAAAAACACATATATACTTCCCCTCTTCTCTTCTCACCGTCCATGCCCCCATATGTCCAATACGATTCATGCAGGTGCACACTCCCGCCCCTCTTTTCATTAATCACATGCTCGCACACTCCTTCCCCCTCGACATGGTAGGCCTCTCGCACCACCTCCTAGCCTCACCCTCTCCCCCTGTCTGCCTCTCCGGACCTTATTTTCTTCTAACACATGCAGACGTGTATATGAATTGATCTCCCTACATATAGACAGGTCGACTATAATTCGTTTTCACCAAGCACCGATACACTTACCTCGCTAGTTATGTCTCTCCTTTTCTCGGACACACGACGGTTGATCTTCCTATGTAGTTACGCATGCTTACCACAACCATATCTTTTCCCCTCATCATCCTTGAATACCTCCTGACCCGTCTCTCACACACACATGCATAGACCGACAGACATCCCCCGCCCTCTATTATTGATATTGCACTCATACCCTCCATTTGTCTAGCAGGCCTCTCCCACCATTTGTGAGACGCCACTCCACCACCAACCTCTCCCACCATATGTCTCTCCCACCTTTGTATTTTTCCCAACCTTATTCCTCTGCTACACATATCCATGGATGTCGATCGATCTCCCTCAATACATAACTAGGTCTCTCTCCTTCCCCACACATATACTAGTCGACTGGTCTCTACCCCCCCCCCCACACACACCGATAGTCGAATGTTGTAGGTAGGTATCCATGCCACGGAGAAGAACTGCACCTCTACCCTCTCAAATTTTAGTAGGCCAGGCGCCCTGTATCTTTGACATGGGCAAACACAAATTCGATGGCACTCTTTATCGATCGCGCAGCCACACACTTCATCCCTGTTTTCAATTCTATCAATATCTCACGTCCATGACTCCGTTTCACACACATTGCATATGTTACGTTTTTCTGATTGAGATATCATCAACACATTGCCTCTGTTTCGCACAAACCATCTCTCTCACACCCACCCACGTACGTACCTGCACCTAAAGAAGAAGTGCACGCAGGACGCACGTACTCACGTCTCGTTCCTGGCCACACCCGCGCGGGTACACGGTGGAGTTTGTTTATGTATGAAAAGGCAGCCCACGTGATAATTTGACGCGTGTAGGGGTTGTTTACTCGAAGGAGGGTCGGGTACCACGCCTAGAATATAAAACAATTGCCGTGGGGAAAATGGAAAAATGGGTTTGTCTCTCGTGAGTCTCGTCACACAATCTCACACAAGGCCGCCATGGCCTCTCTCTCTCAGCGTTGGTCAGTGATCCGGCCGCATCCCGTCCGCTGGCGGAAAGGGAGGATGTGCATCGTCTCTCCATTCAACGGCGTTGAGGCAGCTCGTCCCGATCTGCGATACCCGCCATTCTCTCCGACCAAGCTCCGGTGCGGTAAGGCCTTCTCCACTTGCTCGCTGCCGCAGTATGGGCAGATCCCGGCCGCCGGCGCCCTCCTAGTAACATCCCAATGACCCTCAGGTACATCTTCCTCCGGCCTTGCTCCACTGCCCATCTTCCCACGTTGCTGCATGTGGATCTTCTTTAGTTGTATGCTTAAATCGTATCTCGGCCGGCGTACTTTCCATCTTGCAATCTCATCATCAAACCATTTTTGATAAACCACCATGTGCTATCTTTCCCTTTTTAGATGGAACATGCTTCTTTTTTGTCGGCGTATGTGTCTTCAACTCGTGTTATTGGGCAGTAATTGTTTCCTTTCGACCTCCTTTTGCAAACAGGGCTATCCATTTTCACCTCGTTGCTATTGCGACCTTTTGGTGAGCTGCACAAATCACTTTTCCGAAGAGTGTTTTGTGCAGTTCCACCAAAATGTCACACGGGCAACGTTTTTACATTTCTGTGGGACTGCGGAAAGGGAGATTGGTTTTGCTATCCTCCTCATCCAACTCCATGCCAAATCTTCTCCAACAAGAAGTTAGTCCTAAAGAGAGATCGTAGAGGCGATTGGCTTCTATTTATGTGTGTTATGTTTCATCATCTAGCTCCACTATTATTGTAATCACACAAACTGGATATCTTTGCAAACAGGGATGGTCCGCCCGATTTTAGTGGAGCTGCACGAAATGATCAGATTGTGGTGTCCTTCATACACCTCTTTTTTGGCTACAGAGCTGGGTGAAACTAGCTGCCAAGCAATGAACACTGTGCCAAGGAAATGGAGCCATGCCTACGAACAACATCGATCAATTATATTTTTTTCTTTATTTGTACACCTTCTCACAACTTTGTCTTCAGTTGTGATGTGAATATTGGCGCTGACCTATGAACCATTGAGATGCATTAGCCATGGTAGTTTCATTTGTATTTGATGGAATGTTGTAACGAGATAATCTCGAGGCAAGACACATGAATCCTAAGTTGAAACCTTTTTTTTCCTGCGGGAACCAGAGTTGAAACCTTCATAGCATGACAGTACAATTTCATCAAAATTATGCGTACATATAAACAAATCCTGAAGGATTGATAGCAATGCCAGAAACAATTCAACTTCGTTTCGCCGACATGTTGGACATCCTTCATCCGGCTCCACCTGCCATGCAGCAATATTGAGT
This sequence comes from Triticum aestivum, assembly GCF_018294505.1. Classification (NCBI taxonomy): domain Eukaryota; kingdom Viridiplantae; phylum Streptophyta; class Magnoliopsida; order Poales; family Poaceae; genus Triticum; species Triticum aestivum. The sequence goes on along the minus strand of NC_057795.1, from coordinate 600,504,698 downwards.
GCACAACACAACTTCAAGGATAGATTCACCCCGGTCGTTGCGCCGCAGTAGTAATGACTAGTGAGCAGTCAAATCACAGAGCCCCACCTTCGCCACAGTAAGTTGCTCGGACGAAGCAACCATCATTTCTCTGTTCCTTGAATCTGCTGGTACTCCCATATTCCCACAGTAATAAGTTGCTCGGGAGGATCAACCATCACTATATCCGCTCACGTGTGATGACCACATGAGGTATCCATTCATATTGCATGTTAAAAAAAAGGTCGATAACTAATGCGGCAAACTTTCAAAAAAAAAACTAATGCGGCAGCTCGGGCCAACACGGCCAGATCGCATTTTGCATGATAAATTACACACCATGTTTCGTTGACATGTGGTCCCGTTCCAACATATCAGTGAGACGACAGCGAGTAGTATGAGTATTTCCGAACCGACGTGTAGGCTGGGGCGCCCCTTCATGAACCGTGGCAAACTGGCAACCATCCATCGACTCTTCGCCTTTCCCTCTCGATTTGGAACCGCTGTCGCACACTCTTACTCTCCCTCCTCCATTTTCCTTCAGCCCTTCACCCTTTCTTCTGCCATTGTTCGATCGTCTTCTCCATGGAGGGAACAGGATGGAAACGACCCCATTATTCTTGCCCCGATCTGAAAGATGACATGGTGTAGGAACTCATTGATCGGTGCGACGTCATCACCTCAGCTAGCATGGCAGGTTCGTTCAAGCCCATTCTTGACTCAACTAATAACATCATTACAAGGAACCCAAGAGTCAAGGAGCGTTTTGATCTCCCCTATCTTCTTCACCGTGACCTTGATGACTGGCGCCGTCATGACGAAGGCCTCGCCCTGTGCAAGTTGATGCCGCTTGATAATGATACGTATGATGTTAAGATGCCATCGCTTGAGGGCAAGGCTTGGGCAGGCACAAATGGAGATTGGATTGTTTACATTGGGTCCAACTGCGAGTGGGAACTTGTGAATGTGTACACTCGTGACCGGGTTCCACTTCCAAAAATCTCAGCAGACTACCCAGAGGTTTAGCACACCGGTATTGTACGCACATTCAAATACAATCATGGTGACTGTCTTCTATGGAAGATAGAAATTTGTCGAGTTCCCAACCACTCTTGGAATTACAACAACTATGAAGTTGTTGCTATCTTTGACAAGCTTGTTGCCGTCCTTGCTAGTTTGACTCGATGGATATTGCTCAAAAATCAGTTTCTGTACACGGATGAGTACTATGATGCAATTGAATACGAGGCCTTGTGTTTGCTGCCACCACTCGTGGCACTGTTTTTCCATGGAATCCTCGTAGTTTCGGTATGTTTGTCTTCCACCGTAATTATAATTGTTTCATCCACATGCATGCGGGTTAGCAAGTGTACCTTTACTAATTAACCTTCTTCTTGTGTTTTCAAGGTCCTGTGAACATTCCACCACCCATACTTGAAATTTTTTATAACCAAGGTGGAGATGACGATGGTGATGATCACAAGCATGAGGACGAGCAGCGCCCATGTACTTTATGGCGCCTGGCAAGTAATTTCGATGGATCACCTCTTCTTGTGTGTATACAGCCCACTGATGATGTTACTGCTAAGGAAGCAGGTGTAGTCTCCCATGGTCGCACTCTCCGGACCTATTCCAACACCCGTTGCATGGTATTCGGGATGGATACTAGTGTGCTAGCGCCAACTCCTTCTCCTTGGTACCGAATTGATAGTCTTGGAGAAAACTCGCTCTTCCTTGGACAAAACTATCCAATGATGGTGAAAGGCGATCCAACTTCTGTTGACACAACGTTACTACCATTTATGAGAAGCAACTGTGTCTATACCTCGGACATTTGGGTGGTGCCCTACCCTGGTACTGATATAGTAGGTCGCTTCAGCCTGGATGATTAGTCCTGCGTTGGTCTCCAGATCAACAATGGATGGCCCGTCCCAGAGAATCACTTGTGGTTCAAAGCAAGCGTTTCCAACACCGAGGAATGGTTGAGTTGAAGTTCATTTCATTGCTTGTTATTTGTTGTGTGGTGAAAACTTTAGTATTTATAATGTATCCTTGTTGTCGATGTGGGTTGATGACCTGTTGTATGTAATAAAATGATATGCCTGTGATAAACTTACTAAATTTATGAACGGCTTTGAGTCGCTTCTGCGACTGAGTGGTGCGACGAGGCAAAAAAATATTTTCTGAATACATAATTGTACGTGCATTGCAACAGGTTATCGGATGAGGTCAATCAACAATAGTAGTACACTATTTGTACTAGCTTCACATGCTTCGCGCGTTGTGCGGGTGTTTTTACTATAGCCATATTGTACTACGTAACCAGCACCTCGAATCCTTGATACTAGTAGTACTATACAGTAAGTAGTAGGAGTAGTAGGGTGGCATGGGCCAGAACAAGCATTCACGTCCAGGAGTACATCACACGCCACCAGCACGACTTCCATCTGACACCATATTTCTTGGAGTCCGTGCTAGAGCAATCTCTTCAACCTCATCGTTTCTCTAACTCAGCCATCGCGCGGCGAGCGAGGTGGGGGTTTAACGATAGTCGGTTTCCTTAACTGCGGTCCCACTTGTAAGGCCAACTGCAATGCACGACCCCAAACGGACCTCCGTTTTGCACGAACTCCAACGATAATTTTGACTAGAAAAGCAAGACCAAAGAAAACAAGAACGACAAGAATACATTTTACTACTCCTGTAAGTCGGATTAGTGCCTTCTCGATGAATTCATTGTTGATCTGCGGAGGCTCGATCTTGCGTGCTTCTTTCTTCTTCGAGTGTAAAGAAGTAGACATTGCTTCCTCGCATCTAGTCTCATGTCTAGCCTCTATTCTAGTACTCCATCCGGTCCGTTTTTCTCTGCGTCTAAGCAGCAACACACATACCAAGTAGGAGTATCAATAAGTGCACTAATCTCATCTATAGCCTCTGTGCTAGCTAAAAGTGATAGAACATCTACTAAATTGCGTTCTATCAATATATGGATGTACTCTTCTTCCCAATACAAAAACTTGCATCCATTCTACTCCCTCCGTTGCACAATACATGCCTTCTATTTGTCAAAATATATATGTATCTAGACATGTTTTAGTATATAGGTACATCCATTTTTGGACAAATGGAATTCAAGTATTTTGGAACGGAGGGAGTACACAATAATTTTTTTAACTTAGCACAACTAGTCTAATCCGAGAGCACAACCGAAGATTTGTTCGGGTTCTTCCTCCTTTTGCCGACACGTGGGACATCCAGCATCCAGGTCGTGTCATGAAAGAAAAATAGAGTGGTAGTTGAAGCCACGAGATGTGCATCTTGGGTTAAACTGTAAATAGAATCTTACTACTCTTGAGTAACTCCAAAAGCGGCCACCGGAGATCTTTATTCGATTTGTTTTTCATCACCAGCACGTCGAGGTGAAAGATGTGCAGGTTCAGTGGGTCCTCTTGCGTTTTTACTGGCATGTGGGGCCGCATGTGAGCAAATAGATGATGGGCTCCGCGCGTCCGCTAGCTAGCTGAGAAGAGAGATAGAATAGGGGTGAGCACAGACTGCAGGAAATTTGTTCTATGTAACCAGCACCTTGATATTCGCATGTGGTTGTTTCTAGAATAAAAAAAAGGAGGTACCTCCACTTATGTTACTCCCACTACGCCTAGCCTAAGGTTAGTAGGTGACCTTGCTCTTGGCTCTTCGCCTCTTCCGAAAGTCGATGGTTCTACAGTAGTGCTTTTGGCAATCTGACACCGAATGAACTGCTGCACGTCCACCGCTTGTAAGCATCGTGCTGCAAGCCACCGCGCACGCATTGGCGAGGGAGAAGGCGTAATCAAGCTTCTCGTCATTCTGCGAGTTGACGGGACACATCAAAGTTATTTACTAGTAGTACGTACTCTCTCCAAAAAAGGGCTGACCATGTCATTGCTACTATCACGTGCTCCATCGTTGAGTATGTGCACTATTCACGTGCCATCAAGGAGAAAAAATATTGCGTAGGTGCCATCGAAGTGCACGACTCACTTACGAAAAAGGGTTTCCCCCCGCTTTCCCCCGGCACAACTCACTTACGCACTGCTTATCTGATTATCTCCATTTTCTTGCATGACACGTGCACCTTGATGCTAGATGTCTCGCGTGTTGGGAAAAGGATGAACAAAGCTCACGTAAAAGAAAAGCGTTGAAGAGCATAGATTCCCGACGACCGAGGAGGAGCAAGGAAGCTCGCAGTGGAGCGTCTGCAAGGAACGTTGCGTGTTTTCCCCTGTTTTTTGCCGCGTGCCCACCTATAAACAACTAAAAGAACATGAACTTTTTGCTAACCACTAGAAACAGTACATCAGGATGCTAAGTTGAAGATGTTTTATACTCCCTCCATTCCCAAATATAAGTCTTTTTGAGATATTTCAATAAGGGACTACATACGAAACAAAATGAGTGAATCTACACTCTAAAATATGTACATAAGCCAACGCACTAACTCCATCCGATCCAACTCATGCACATACGCGCACAGCATGGAGCACACAACGCACGTACACAAGACGTGCATGCACACATGCTCGGCCGTAGAATGCACGTGAATAACACATGCATGCGCACACACTCGGCTGCATGGAGGCGTGCGCCATCCGCGGCGATGTCCGATTCGTCGTGCTACGGCGAAGCTCGCATGCAACAGCGCAAACACATCTCTTGCAGCACCTCTTTGCCGTCGTTGCTCAACTATTAGTCGGAGACGAAGACGACCACAGCCTCGGCCTTAGAGCTAGCACCAATGGAAAAACACGCACGCTGCACGCACATGAGCACATACGGAGTGCCCACGACGTGGTAGTGGTGCGTCCCCAGTCGCCTCTACTCCATCTACGCATGTTGTCTATCAAGGCGGCTGCATGCTAATGATGATGTGGGTGAGATCTTCTAGGACTCAGATGATGACGTGGAAAATTATGAGACACAAGGTGACGTACACCGTCAAGGTCCACGGTCAAGGGGGTGCTAGCAAGTGCTTAGATGTGCTTAGAGCAAGTACAATAGAGCTGAGTCAGCGGGCTATAAGGAATAAACAGTAGTATATTTCTGCTTAGGCTGGTTGTAATGGGGAGTATCATATACTAGTATCATGCATATGATACTAGTGTATGATACTACCTCCATAATGCATAGTATCATATAGAAGTATCATGTAGTACTCTATTTATTGTCATGCATGACACAAAGTAGCATAGCATTTATTATGATACGGTATCATGATATGATACTCCACTCTTTCTTTCTTCATTTAATGCTATGACACCTTGTCAAAATTGCCTAGTTGGCATGCATGATACTAGCTATGATACTACCATTACGACCAGCCTTAGTTGGAGGAAAGAGAAGAGGAGAGAGAAGGTAAGCGGGCTCTTCGTCAAGAGCCAGCTCTAGCACGTGCTCCTAGGCACTTTGTACATGTTGACTATAAGATGGGCTATAGGCTTATAGCCAGCAGCTGGCTATAATATTAATGCTCTTTAGATGAGGTGCTAAGTGCATTAAATGGCTTAGTAACTCAAGTGTTCAATGCATAGGTGCTTAGTTTATTGGTGCCACATCATATTTTATGCCTACGTGGCAGGCTTAGCAGCTATACATGGTGGAGCACTGGGAGAGGCCAAGGCTGGTCATAGTGGGGAGTAACTTGTACTGTAACATATTACTATGATACTCTAAACATCTCTATAAACCAGAAAGGAGGGAGTAGTAACATAGACTAGTTTCATATGCAGAGTATGGGAGCACATGATATTTCCCCATCCGGACCGATCCCAAGTTGGCTTCTCACCTTCTTGGCCCAACAAAACCCCCTCCCCCCTCCCACGCGCGCTTC